>NC_054537.1:3782287-3952287 GCF_017654505.1 Polyodon spathula | reverse complement strand
CAGCGAAAGGTGGCTCTACCAAATATTAATGTGTGGGGGTTGAATACTTATGCAAGCAAGATATTTCAGTTTTTTATTTTTCTTAAAAATATTTCCCAACATAAATCCAATGTCACCTTACAATAACTGATTTTGAGTGTCAGTGTTTTAAAATAAAATATCGAACAGAACGAAATTTCCATGTACCATTTGTATACACACACACACACTAGCTGAAGTACCTAGCGTTGCACAGGGAAATTCAATATTTCAATATTTCATGCATGACAAATTGGGGAACGGTAGCCTTATGGTTTCCTATAAGTTACTGATCTTGGGTGTCGCACAATGCGCTCAGACCCCTTTCCCTTTGTTAACTTTATTTATTTTATTTTTTTTTGCCATTTTTACATTTTTTTTTAAATTCTTGTTTTTGTTATTTATTTTTTGGTTTTGTGGGTTTCTTTAATTTGAGGTACATGGCTACTGTTATGATCCAGCAATGGGGTTACTAAATAAAGTACCCCAGGGGTCAAAATTTTGGATCCAAACACATCCCTCGACCTTCCCCTGGACGAAAGAGGAGGCCATGCAAAGTTTGGTTGCATTGGCTCCTGTGGGTTCTGAATGCATAAAGGAATAGACATATATATATGTTAGTGTTGTAAATCAAACCCTGACTTTGGCATTGATTACTGTGCAAATTCTAACAACAATTATCGATCATTATCGAGTTAAAATCATTTTTAAAAAATAATTCACGGGGCGTGAGCTGGGGGGTAGGGATAGGGCAGAAAAAGCAGAAGGGAGTGCTAAGTAGGACAGAGTGCCGGCTAGAAAGGACCGGACCTAGGATAGAAAAGCAGAGGCCCACTCTAGTAGCAGACCAGCGAAGCTGGACATGGAAGCTAGGATAGAAAGTGGTCACTGACTGAGGGCGGCGATGCCGACACAACCCAGGGGCGAAGGACCCAGCAACCGAAACCGGATAGAAAGATGGTCACTGACTGAGGGCGGCGATGCCAACACGAGCCCAGGGGCAAAGGACCCAACAACCGAAGACAGGATACAGGAAGTGGTCACTGACTGAGGGCGGTGATGCCGACACGAGCCCAGCGGCGAAGGACCCAGCAACCGAAGACATTATACAGAAAGTGGTCACTGACTGAGGGCGGTGATGCCGACACGAGCCCAGGGCCGAAGGACCTAGCAACCGAAAACACATATGAGGGTTATGACTCGGGGAGCCGCCCCTCAGAGGAAGACAGTCCCGGAAGACCGGGACACAAAAGGAGATAGAGAGGGAGAGGTACCCAGCATCTGAGACTTCTGTAAAGGGGCGCTCGTTAGACCTCCAATTGGCCGAGACTTCACGCTGCCTGGGACCTGAGATAAGAACGAGGCATAGAGATTAGTATGGGACTCGAGCATGAGTAACCACGTCCCGAACTGAGCCTTGAGTGAGGCAAGATAAGGGCAGGAGTTGCGAAAGAACAGAGTGTGGCCGGGGGTCCCCTCTGACTCACATGGTGAGAACCCCCCTGAAGGTCAAGGGAGGCTGAAGCCTGCCCTGAGGTCGGGTAAGTGAGATCACTTGCCCCCCAGAGACGACCGATGCAAAGGCATGTATGAGAAGGTGGAGAAGGGGAGGAGGAGGAAAACAAAACGCTAGACATCGAAGGTGCAAGTGATCAGGGCTTAAATAGAAAATAGGTACTGATTGACAGGAAATTGGAAGCCCCCTGCTGCACGCCTCCTGAACTACGCAAGCTAACATTTAAAAAAAAATAAAATAAAAACTTCCCTCACAGTAACAGTTTAAAGGGACAATAAGTCCTCTTTTTATAGAGCATGGTATAAAAAACTAATTCAAACAAATCCAGATGTTTCAAATGTATTGATAAATACATTTCAGATTCCTGCCGTCACTATGCCTTCTTTTGTGTAAAATCTCATGAATTTCCAGTGTAAACATAATGGTAAATTAATAAACCAAAAAACAAAAGAAACCCAACCCCACTCTCCAAAGGAGAAAAAAAAAACAGCATTAAGTCTATGGCGCATTTTTTTTAAAAAATTTGCTGTTGAGGTTGCAATTTATGAATTATGTAGCCCAGCTTCTGGCAAAGGCAGCAGTCCCTGGCCAGTATGCCGCGGCTGCACAGATGCATTTCACTTTTTGCTGTCATATTTAATAAAAACTTTACATGACTTTAGTTTACTTAGCCACTTAGATTTGCATTGTCTTCAGTGATTACAACATTAGCATAATTTTTCCAAACAGTGCATTAGAGCAGCGCCCAACTTCTTGGGCCGCGCCCCCTTCCTCTTGTCTGTGGTAGAACAATAGATGACCTGCAGGCCTAGTCAAAATACCAATGTTTATATAAAATACTGTCATAAAAACAACGTGTCCATTTTATAAAACCCATTAGATTCTCAACAGGCTAGTCAAGGCAAATCACAGCCTAGTACTGAACAAAATCATTTTACACTTTGATCAGTAACAGCAGGACACAATCTCCCTGGTGTAACAAGAAACCAGCTATGATTTAACATGGAGAGAGTGGTCATTCTTTGTTTCTACCAGCGCTATTATTATTTGTATTTGTATTTCAGTCTGGTGATGGGCATACTGTAGACTCTGGTTCAGTTATTGCAGTTACCCACAGTTTTGAGTTTCAGAGCATGTCTCTAAGTGTTGTCTTGTATGCAGTGGAATACTGTTTCAAACAAATATTCAGTCCCTGTTTAAAATTGGACTTGAGACCAGGGTTGTGTAATAAACTATCAAGAAAAAAAGGTAAAAACAAAAATACTTATCACAAAACAAACATTGTGTTCGATAGAGAGCTTTTAAGTGGATCCTAGTAGATTGTTTTTGCTGTAAGGGTTGCCAGGTTTGTATTTGATACATTCAGCAGTGTGTAACTAACGATCGCTCTGTTCATAATTGAATGCACCATAGCATTTCAGCTTTTTAAAAGCCCTTGCCTGGTAAAGCAAATTAGCATTGATTCTGTTGAACTGGAGCATCTGCTACCTAGCGAAACAAAAACAAGAATTACAAATGAAGCTGAGTGCCAGGTTTGGTTCAGAAAACCAAACAGGAAGAATGAAGTTTAAAAAGTCTTGCTTGATGTTGAGCCACCAGGATTTCTCTGTAAACACAAATAGACAGAGGGTCACGACAAAACAAATGGGAACTTGTCATCAGCAATTGGTACTTGAAAGATCTGGCATGCATCCGTTGAAGAGACATTCAATTGGTATCTATGGAAACCGTTTTCTGTGTGTCTCTGGTTACACATCAGTCACTGTGTTTGAGGGATGGATAAAGGCATTTCTTTTCCTTACTGATTTGCATTTGTATATTTTATGTACATGGTGTGAGCAGAAAACAGCCATTGCAGTGAGTTTGTAAACAAGGTTTCCTGTCTAGTGTTAATACATGTGTTACAGTGATAGTAAAATTCCTGTACATAATCTTCCCCCTTTCACAAATAGGCAAAATATTTGAATAAAACAAGGCATTAAAGTGCAGTTATCCATTTACTACCAGTACAGACCAACTGATCATTTTAACCCAAAAACTAGACGTTGTCAATGTGACTACCAAGACCTGTATGACATTAAATGATTTATTTATTCCGTTTTACCAACATTTGAATTTAGTAAAGCAACAGTTAGTGTGGGGTTACATATTGTAGGTCTAGAAATCACATAAGGTTCCATTCACATTTTCAGTGATGCTAGAATTGATTGGAAGTCTTATGGAAAGTTGCTTGAGTTCTTGATTAGCCCCTCCCTCATGGGATGGAATGTTAAGAACACATCATTAATATGATGCATTAATGTCACGTCATATATCAAAAAACTAGTTTACAAAAAAAAAAAAAAACATGCCATTTCAATGGATCTTGTTGCTTTCTTTATTTTGTGTTGTGCTGTTTCCAATGCTTTCATGTGTTCAATCCATTCAACCCTTCAGCTGTTGATTAAATTGCACCTTTAACCAAAATACAGCAGTACCAATTTATAAACCTTTGTGTTAACATGTACAACAATACCGTCCTGTATCTGGGGGGTAATCCTATAAACCACATGTACAGAAATACCATCCTGTATCTGGGGGGTAATCCTATAAATCACATGTACAGCAATACCATCCTGTATCTGGGGGGTAATCCTATAAATCACATGTACAGCAATACCATCCTGTATCTGGGGGGTAATCCTATAAATCACATGTACAGCAATACCATCCTGTATCTGGGGGGGGGGGGGTAATCCTATCAATCACATGTACAGCAAATCCGTCCTGCATGTAGGGGGGTAATCCTATCAATCCATTCGTAATTTAGAGCTAAAAGAATTTGTTGCAGCTGAAGTTTTATTTTTGTTTTGAATGATGATATCTAGTAGTATGTTAGTGTTGGTTAAAGAAAGCAGTTTGCATGCCTTTCTTCATCTTCCAATGTAATGCAAACCTAGAGTTCTGTTTAATAAGGTACAGTACTAAATTACATTGAAAAAAATAAAGGAGTGAGTGGATGTAAAGTAGTGTGCAAATTTATTAGAGCACCATTGCTTCTGTAGTTTTGAATTGTTGTGCATATGAAATCAAACCGCCATAACTAAAAATCTTAGGAAATTGTCAAAATAGGTACATTAGCGATTGTCTAATTTAACTGATGACTTTAATAGACCACACATTTAATGAATTTTAACAAAAAATGAGAATAAGAAACATACAGCCACACATGTTAAAAAGCATAAGATGCCTGATTAAAGCACAATAACATTTTCACACATGGGTGCCTGTTGTTTCTACATCAGTGATTACTGAGCGGAAATGTACAGTGGCTCTCAAAAGTGTTCACCCCCCTTGGACTTTTCCACGTTTTATTGTGTTACAACATGGAATCAAAATGGATTTAATTAGGAGTTTTTGCCACTGATCAACACAAAAAGTCCATAATTTCAAAGTGAAAAATAAAATCTAAAAATTGTTCTAAATTAATTACAAATATAAAACAGAAAATAATTGATTGCATAAGGCATTGAATATCCCCCGGAGCACAGTAAAGTCCATTATTAGAAATGGAGGGAATATGGCACAACTGTCTAGAACAGGCCATCCTCAAAAACTGAGTATCCGGGCGAGAAGGGCACTAGTCAGGGAGGCCACCAAGGAGTTACAGTTTTCCACGGCTGAGCTGGGACACACTGTGCATACGGCAACAATAGCCCGGGTGCTTCACAAAACTGGCCTTTATGGGAGAGTGGCAAAAAGAAAGCCATTGTTGAAAAAAACTCACATCAAATCTCGGCTAGAGTTTGCCAGAAGGCATGTGGGAGACTCTGAGACCAAGTGGAAGAAGAATCTATGGTCTGATGAGACCAAAATAGAGCTTTTTGGCCTTAACGCTAAGCGTTATGTTTGATGCAAGCCTAACACCGCACATCATCTAAGAACACCATCCCTACCGTGAAGCATGGTGGTGGAAGAATCATGCTATGGGGATGCTTCTCTGCATCAGGACCTGGAAAGCTTGTGAAGATAGAGGACAAAATGACCCCAAACATACAGCCAAAGCCACACTGGAGTGGCTTTAAAACAAACAGGTCAATGTCTTGGAGCGGCCCAGTCAAAACCTGGACCTCATCCAATTGAGAATATGTGGAAAAAGTTGAAAATTGCTGTTCAAAACGAGGGGCCACATCCAACTTGATGGAGCTTGAGCAATTTTGCAAAGAATGGGCAAAAATTGCAGTGTCCAGATGTGCAAAGCTGGTAGAGACTTATCCAAATAGACTCATGGCTGTAATTGCTGCCAAAGGTGCCTCTACCAAATATTGACTCAAGGAGGTGAATACTTATGCAATCAATTATTTTCTGTTTTGTATTTGTAATTAATTTAGAACAATTTGTAGATTTTATTTTTCACTTTGACATTATGGACTTTTTTGTGTTGATCAGTGGCAAAACCTCCTAATTAAATCCATTTTGATTCCATGTTGTAACACAATAAAATGTGGAAAAGTCCAAGGAGGGTTAACACTTTTGAGAGCCTCTGTAAATTCCCCACACCCTGAGGTTTTCAATTAGGTAGGTATGTAAAGGATATACATGACAAGTCTTGATGGGTTCTAATACATTTGCACTCTGCTGTATGACAGGTAAGATGTGTAATGAGTTATTGTCTTGGTATTTCTTGCAGATTCCTGATGCAAAGTGTTACAAGGTAAACAACTAAACAAGTACCCACAGCACATTGGTTATCAGAGTGTAGAAAGCGTGTGGGTTTGTTTTTTAATGCTTCATTATCATACATTTGAACGTCATGTTATCCCTGTAATGTAGATTCCATTGAAGCTCTAAATCTCATGGGTAACTAGAATGAGGAAAGATCATTTCAAACTACTGTAGAGGAAAGGAGGGCTCTCTCTCAGGTCTTTCTGGTAGAAGATGTGTAATATTTTGTGGAATTGAATCCAGTGCTTTATTTGATTGATTGATGCCTGTACCAGGGCAGTAGCCCAGCACATGAAGAGTGGGTTTTGTGTATATATTGTAAATAGTATTGTGTAAATGTGTGTAATTATTATAAATGATTAATGAAGTACCTGACACTCCTGGGAGAGCCTGTCTGCTGTGTGTGATTGCCAGCTGTGGATAATCAGCAGGTAGGTGTGTTCCAGCACGGTGTCAGGTATAAAGAGGTCAAGCGAGACATTAGGGAGTAGCGCACGCCGTTTTAATGGCACCTTTTGTAGTTTTTTGTATCGTGTTTATTTAGCTTTTTGTACGCTAGCCGTATGTCCTCAGTGAGCTAATGTAGTTGGTAGTGTCATGTGATCTGTTCTCACTCGGTGTGTATGTGTAAATAAACCTGTGTGCCGGTGGGGCGTGTCAGCTTCAACCTCTGTGTCCATCTCCTGCCTGACACCTGCAGCAAATGCACGCACCCACAAGCAAGTACCCTGTTACAGTGCCATGAGTAGTTCTTCATACAGTCAGATAGCAACAGTTTGCATTACCCATGTCATACCCCTGAAATTATTACCATTAAGTGTTTTTATTTGAGTTTAACGGACTGTAAGAAACGAATGACCCCGTCAACTACTGTATTTACAATATAAAGTCAAGCATCTCGTTTACTATGGCTGATATTTTCTACCTAGTGGTTGCTGCTGTTTGAAATTTGTAAAGGCTTTTATGTGTCAGACTGCAGCGGTTTAACTTGGATATCAATCGTGAGCAAACCTTTCTCACATTTGTCATGTGGAACTTCTTTCCCAGTTATACTTCATGCCGTTACGCATACTGAATGGCATTGTGGGGTTGGTTGAAAAAATAAACTGTAGTGTGAAAGACATGCGGGCAGCAGTGGTGCGTAAAATGAAAAGTGTTAGAGGTTATGTCAATGAAAATGAGGATTTTGTGATAGAAATTATTAAAGGAAAGACTGAACTTTTGTGCAAATACTGCAGGGATGCAATTTCTGTGGTACCCGGAGAAACGGCCTGTAGATTCTCAGAGCACTTAGCAGTGCTGTGCACGTCAAAGTAAAAAATCCATCAGCCTCAGCTGGTGCGGTACAGATGTCATGAACAGAGATTAACCAGAATGAAAGGGAAGTGTGAGGGAAGGGAGGACGTTTGTCATGAATTTGTTGGAGCAATGGCACAATCGGGGATTAAACCAAGTGGATGGGCCTATTGTTTTTTGCTTCTAACGTGGACTGTTGGAACTTATACCGTTTTTTTCCGTATTCAAAAAACTTATACCCCTGTGCACATAGATTTTTTTATACCTGGGACCTTTTATTTCTCACAATTTGTCATGTGGAACTCCTGCCCTGGTTTTACCTCATGCCATTACTCATACTGTAGGCAGTATGGTTGTTTTTCTCACATTTGTCATGTGAAACTCCTGTCCTGGTTTTACCTCATGCCGTTACTCATACTGTAGACAATATGATTGTTTTTCTCACATTTGTCATGTGAAACTCCTGTCCTGGTTTTACCTCATGCCGTTACTCATACTGTAGACAATATGATTGTTTTTCTCACATTTGTCATGTGGAACTCCTGTCCAGGTTTTACCTCATGCCGTTTCTCATATTGTAGCCAGTATGATTGTTTTTCTCACATTTGTCATGTGGAACGCCTGTCCTGGTTTTACCTCATGCCGTTTCTCATATTGTAGCCAGTATGATTGTTTTTCTCACATTTGTCATGTGGAACGCCTGTCCTGGTTTTACTGTATTGTGTTGCGTTGGAGTTAGGGGATATTTTTAACATTTAAAGGTTACGCTTTCTTGTGTCAGTTAATAGAGACAATACGCCTTTGATAAAAAACAAAACAAAAACAAAAAAACAAATTGCATCTAGGAAAATATAGGAAATATAGGAAACCCAACTTTAATGGAAACTTTGAACAGATTTTTGAAAACAAAAATACTGCGCTTAAATATGAATGCAGGCTTAATAACTGAACCGTTTTCACCATTTTTGGTTTCTGACATGCCGGTAACTGGGGGACCACTGGGTTAGGGAGATAAGGAGTTGCAGCGGTCATGCAGCAGTCGAATTGGGCATTTCAAATGGGGGTACAGTTGAGAAAAATGATGAACAAAGAAAGGTACTGTACCTCGTCTCAAAGATGTCAAGAGGCTGTTAATTTGTTTACAGCCTCTTGTTGGCTGCATTGTTTAATTGCTGTGAATGTGATCCCCAGTCACTGATGGGATCATTAAAGTGACTGGTACATGTGTTTCTTGCAAACCGCACATCACATAGTGAATGGAAGTGCACAACATGTAAGGGTTATTACTGTGTCAGCTCAAACCACTTGAAGAGTAACTAGGCATAATGGAAACGGTTTCATTTTCTAATAGCAGTGAATGAAGGTCCACCAGATACAGCATTAATGATTAAGTAGCTGATTGCTTTGATTAAAGCTGGGCTCATTGTTTTAAAAATGGTAGCTGTTTAATTGGATGGAAATCAATACCTCAGAATGCAGGCAATGTTTAAACCCATTTAGTTGGAAGAGATAACAGCGTGTGCAGTATCCTTCGGGGGAGGGCTTCAGGAAGTGATCTGTATCGTTAATGTTTTAGCACAGGATAAACCGGATGCTACTGCAGTTTTTCAGATTATAACGCAGTAAAAATTAATCTCTTATTCGGTGTTGCGTCTGCGAGAATGTGGTGGTGGGGGAGGCAAAAGAAAGACGAGAATGGGTCTGTTACTGCTCCTCTAAATTGGCCTTGCTCTTTTGGTGTGGTTGAAATCTGGCCTTTTCTGCACAAGACACTTGAGTTTGCTCATCAGTCATCGCTCGTACATTGTGTCGCCTCACCCTGTCTCTGGAAATGGACTCTTACAATCTCATTTAATATAGGATGTTCAAGCCCGCCCAGTTTCAGATTACTCTTATTTGTAGTAACAGATATCAATGTGTAAGGTGGGAAGAAAGTTATTTTCGACCACTTTATATGCATTTTGGTTTGGTATGTTCAGCTGGCATTGGGACAGTACACTTAGACATAGCTGTACATGAATGTGTGCCTGTTTCAACACTGACACTTGCTAAGTTACCATCAGGACAAGTCAGTCTTATTTTAGCAGAAGCAAAGAAACAGGCCCTGTTCAATGAAGATAACATTCTTAGTTATTGCTTTTTTTATTAATCTTGGTTGGACATAATTAAATCTCAGACTGTTCACATTCCTATCTTTTTAGTGAATCTCTTGCCATGAATTGTACAGAAAAAAAAACACTGAGGGGTAGATGTACTAAAGTATTGTGCCTGTCACGATAGTCGCAAACGAGTCTAGGGTGCTCAGTTGTGCTCAATGCATTTTTGAGGCAAACACCCAAGTACCTAATTTTCACTAAATTCAGGGTGTACTTACAAGCCTTGAAAACACATTTCTATGGCATTTCTGGTTTTCCCAGCATGTTGGGAGCAATAGACTGCACACATGTGCCACTAACCCCTCCAGCTCATTCTGAGCATCTGTATAGGACTATGATCTATTGTGTGTTAATTGTCTAGGATGCTAAGTAGACCAAGTTAAAAATAATAATAATTAAAATAAAATACCCTAAAATCATTTAGTTTCAATTTTAAATACTCTTTTATTCACATTTCACACCCATGTGTACAATGCAGCTGCATGATTTAATGAGTGTTACCAGCAGCCTAAAGCTGCATCCACATCGAATGTCAATCCACACCAGACGCGACTTGGAAACGAATCAAAAGACTGGAAATAAATACATGACCACACCCATGCATTGCTATTGGACATACTAGAGATGGGCTGACCCATTACAAAACAGGTCTTGCTTTCATAAAAGGTTACCACGCTGACCTCTGGCAACTCCGTTGTAAAATAAAGGCTGGACTTTATAGATCAGAGTTATTGAACATCCCTATATATCCAGCAGTTTTATTGTGATCATTATTTTTATTAGTGATTGTACAGATGTAGTTGTAGTATATGTTTTTCTTTTCGTGGTACAGTCGTGGTCTGATCTGAAGCCCAGTACATCTGCAGCTGTCAGAAGACAGCTGGACAGTAGTAGTCTAGTTGAACTGATATTTTCAACAAAAAGATTTTATTGTTACAATCTCAATTGTGTTTCTTTACAAATTCCTTCTATAATCCTTTTTGTTTAGTAACTTTTTTAAGTATTTTAAAGTGCAACTATTATTATTATTATTATTATTACACTGTTGTTGTTAAGCACTACATAATGACCATCTTCATTATTATTATTATTATATTATTATTATTATTATTATTATTATTATTTTTATTATCTGAGTTATTATGCGCAGGTCACCACTTACTTTGTATTATTATTTACTTGTGTTTAGTTTTTCCTTTTAAAACAGCCAAGTGAACTTGACAGAAAATGCTTTATAAATATGGCTCAATCTTTTAAACTATGTATGAGCCGAGCCTGGTAATGTTGGGATGTGTCACATAGAATACATTGCTGGCTTTGTTTTACAATGTATAGAATAGTAGGACCTCGATTTGTGTTTGTTTGGTGAATCTCCACTAAACTTTGATGTATGCTGAATACATTTCTTAAAGAAGAACAGTGCCTAAACACGTGTGTCTTGTTAAATCACTTGTTGTACAATAAATGGTAAAAAAAAAAAATAAACAAACAAACAAACAAAAAAAAATACTAAAAAAGCCACAACTTAAAATTAGGTCACATTTTCAAGTTGTGTCAATGAGGGACCTTTTTGTGTCATTTTTAAAAGCCAGCAAAAGTGCCCATTTTTCATTTAAATGCTGGATATGTAGACAGCATGTATGCTCACGTTTGCATAATCTGAATGAAAATGTCTCGGTGCTGCTAAATGCACCACCTGCAAGCCACCCAGACATTGTCTTTCTTCTGGATGTCTTTGTAGTAGTTCAAGTTGCAGTCATATAATAATGGATACTGCTGCACTTCATAAAATAACTTTTCTGTTTTGAGATGTGGTGTGTTTTGAGGAGTGATGCGTTTTGAGGCGCATGCTTGACATATGTCAAGGGTGTTAACCTTGCTTCTAATTAGCCAGTTTCATTCCAGTCGCACGACGAAAAAATAGAAACAGGTTCTATTTTAGCAAAGCGACATTTTCTCAAAGCGACGTTGCTCGTGTTGCTCGCTGCTGGTGTGGATACTCCCATCTGACTGCAGTGACTTCTAAATGATTTGCTCGTGTCGAGTGTGGATGCAGCTTTAAGTAAAAAGAAAGTGTGCTAGGTATTCATTTAATTTTACTACTGTACTGTGTACTGTATAGGCCTACTGTACAGATTTATATTTTTACACAATGTAATGTGTAGCCTACCCAAAACACATTAGTGTTATTTCAGTGCAATAATTTATATTTATAATACATCGAGAACGGTAAATGTATGTGTGTGCTATTTTATTGTATTGTTTTTAAACCCGACACCTCCTTATGACAGACAAACATGTCCGGTTCAGCAAGGTGCTACTGTATGATTATGAAAAGCTTTTTGGGGGTGAAGGTGGGGGCTCCACTATAGATATTAAACTGCCTTTCATTTTTATATATATATATATATATATATATATATATATATATATATATATATATATATATATATATATATATATATATAGTATTAAAATAGGTAAAATGAAGTCAGAATAGAATGCATTGTATAGATGACATTTACATTTAAAAAAAACAATGTTATTTTGATTCTTGCACCCTTGCATGTATAGATGTTATCCTTCAGGCTCCCTCTGCTGCAGCAAACCACAACTCAACTCCTACTATTTATTTGAATAATGTCGAGCTCGGAATGTATGCTAGAGGTCTCCCTAAGAAGACGCAACAGATATTTAAATTAGTATATTGCGGCTCTTTTCATTAACATATTTTCTCCTAGTACATACGACAAAATGTGCACTTTGTGAATTGTCACAACGAAAATGCAAATTGCGGTATCCGTGTGCTGCGACTGGCCCATCTTAGTACATCTACCCCCTAAAACTGCTCCTATCAGGTTTGTAACAGATCTGAGCGCATAACCTTGTTGCTCTTCTGTTTGATAATATATTCTGAGTGTGTTTCCCCCTTTGCACCCTACAGGGAAGATGGTTGTCTAAAACATTCTTTTGCTCTTGCCCTGTCAATGTTAAGCACTGCTCAGCTCGGCCCCTGCTACAGTATGTACCATTGCACAACAAAATGGGATGATTGTAAGGAGCACAAAACAGGCAACAATAGTGATGCACTTGAATATGAATTAATCACTTCAAGGATTTCTGCCAGTGTGTGTTTTTTCATTATGTTTTTGATGTATATTCCTCCCCTACATAAATAAAATCAACCATCCCACTCCCGCTTGCCTGTAGAGGCAGGTTTTTGCAGTCAGACAGGTACAATTGAGCACGATAATTATGGAGTGGTTTCTCAAATGTCAGAGACATGGCACTGAGCATAATCAAAGCTGTACGGTACTTCTAACAAACAAACAACCTCTCTCACTGAAGGTGTCAAAATCAAGATATTGAAAATATGACAGTGAGGTGACCTTGATTACCCAAAGTGTGTGATCTGCTTGGCATTGTTGTCTAATTTGTTCCTCGTACTTTCAAAGCTGAAACACTATTTATAGAAACAAACACCCAGAAGAAGAAGGGAATTCTATAGATTTTTTTTAAAAGTGAAAAGCACAATGTTGTTTGCAGTGAAAATAAGGGACTCCATTTCTATGGATTCATTAGGTGAGGGTTCCTCAGTCAGGATTCCTAATGGGGGGCCTTGAGCCAAGCAATGCAAACAACCCCTGCTCTACAGCATGCCCAGTCTCCAGAGGTAGCTGCAGCAGATCAAAGCAGGCTTAGATCCTGAACAATCCAGAATGCTCCTATCTGTGTCAGCTGACAGCGTTGAACAAAAGATGCTTGTCTTCTTTGTCTAATGTGAAATTCAGGAAAGAAAGACCGCTCAGGGATCATTCCGCCTTACAGTACATGTGTTTTCTTGTCCGTAATCGCATCCTGGTGTACCAGTATATATTTGAATGGCACAGTAGTAGACGGGTAATGACCAACAGTGATCCTGCAAGGGAGTTAAAGATTATCAGCCTGCAGAAATATGTTTTTTTTCTTATACAGTTTTCATTTTGTAAAATGCTCCCTCAGTGTTACGGTCTATATTTAAACGTCAAATAATTGTGAAATATTGAAAACAGTGAATTAATGGAGGGCCAGTTTTAGTGAGGTGGTGTACAGTATCTACTGTACAGCGTATTGGCGGCCTAACCACGATTAAAACATTCTGAAAAAGTTGAAAAATCAAAAGCATCTATATATTATATTTTTTTATACAGAAGAAATAGCAACAAAAAGAATATTCCATTTATGGCAACAAATACATTTCAGAGGACCCTTGTCAGATTCTTTTCATTGTTCATCTAAATAAAAACATTCTCACAGGAAGCCGTGCACCTTTTTGCTTCTTTCCGCTTGCTTCTAATTACGCAAGTGTGCTGAGAAAAAAACAAACATCAGAGTCGAACCAGGTAAGGGGCCATGCTGCTTACCAGCCATCCCTGTTGCCATAGAGACGGTCATCTTTAATTCATAGGTTGGCAGTTTGGTGGATTTGCTTGAGAATGAGATGCTGGGATTAGCATCACTTTCACCTACAAAGATGCTTAATGAATGTTCTAGACTTTGCTCCTGCTGTACTTAACCGGCATTTCTATACCACAAGGTGTAATACTATACTATATGTGAAAGCTGCATTTAACAAACACATTTGTTGCTTGAATAAATGTCACTAGTTGGAGCTGGTTTACAGTAATGTGGATGCTGTATGTGAATGAATGCACAGTATATTTAGTTATTCTTGGAAACAATATGTTTCTTCCTAATGGAAATAATAATTGGGATCAATCTGATTGAGCTTGAGAGTGTTGGATTTAAATGCAGACACTGTTTGGACAATTAGAATAGGACCATTTGTTTATCAAGGAAAAGCACACATCTAACAGTGCAGGCAAGTCTCTGCAGTGTGGTTCTGTGGATTGGTAACTACTACCCCTTTTCCACTGGTACACCTGAGCTGTGAAACTCTGGCCTCACAACACATCTGAATGCGGCTTGGAGCCGAGCAGGGTCACAGACAGGGTTAGTGATTTTCATCATTACGTTGCGTTAGGCAGTACACTCGAGGAAGGCCCTTAATCTTGTAGGCTTTCAGGGCTTTTTAAAGACTATGGGGAAAAAACAATTTATTGACAGCCGGGACATATTTCACATTGAGCTGTTGGTGTTTTTTTTTTCCCTCTTGCACTGCAGAATGTGAACAAAAGGTCCCAGAGGTGAAAGGAATGGCTGGGATCCACTGTGCCAGTTATGTGTTTAAATGAAAGTCATTTTATAGTCCCGCAGCATTCTCCATGCACCCTTACTGAAAAAAAATACCACAGGCTTACTGGAGTAAGTGGCAATGCAGTACATTGCAGAACCCTGCTGTTATAGCAGAGCACATCCCAGTGACGCTACTGCAAATGCATTGCTTATTATTTTCTGTGAAAACAACCTCATACTACAGTACCTTATATTTCATAGCTTGTAAAACACATAATGGTGGTTCCAAGTTAACTTTTAATCCACATCATGCCGAACGATAAATTGAAGTAAATAATCCTGAACAAACAGGCCTGTCTGTTTATTGCTTTACTGACGTATGATTGGTGACCAAGCAGCAGATACCCCTTGGAAAAAGGATGGGGGAAAAAACACACAAGTTTACATGCTATAAAAAATGCAATATTACACAAAATTGTTTAGGTGAATTACAGTAAAAACAATAGAAATTGAATTACAGTACGTTGTTGTTGAGTTAAAGCTGACATTATTAACTGAGGTTGTGGACTGTCTGCTACTGTTTCTTTGGCGAGATGCCAGCAATGGATTCTGTTTGCTGTCTTTTCCTCTCCCCCCTGCTGTCCGATGCAGATGCTTGTATTTGTTCTACTGATATACAGTCGGTAAGCCTTGCCCTGAGGTCAGTGTGCACTTTCCTACAGAGCCTGTCCCTGAAACAACAGGTGCTGCTGTCACACAGAAGGCACATGGTGACCTGGGAAGGGTGCTTTCTTCACTGGTAAGAGCAAGTCACAGTGGCCTTGCATGGGTTAAAAGTCTGAGCAAGGGCAGCTCAGTTCGTATTGAAGCTAACGAATTCTCAGAATTAGAGTATTGTAAAACAGGAAAGGCATTTCAGAATATTTCATGATTAAACATAATATTTATATAAGTAGTTAAAAATTGCGTTGTCACGTTCAAAGTTGATCATTTTCTCTAGGGTTATTATACAATGTATGTTCCTAAATATTTTAATGCTTACCTGAAAAATAGTAAATGCTAAATTGTAGAATATTTTATTTTTTATGTCCACCATCAGTGGACATAAAAGGCCAGACCTGTGAAATGTCCCGTTCTTGTACTGGACAGAGCGACCTTTAGCAGAAATCTTTCAGATCTTTGATGCAGCTGGTGTCTTTTTGGTTGAAGACATTTTAAATTGTGCAGCTCTTTGCAGTGTGTTCAATCATTACCAGAAACCAGCTAAACTGGCTGCCAGGTTCATAAATGCAGTTCAACAGGTGGTGCGTCAATAAGGCAAATGTTTGCTGTATTCATTTTTAAGTGATTTATTTATAAAATGGTATATTTACACTATTCTTTCAGAAACGGGAATTTTTACGAGGAACTACATATTACACGGCAATGGATACATTTCACAGAAGGCATGAAATCTACGATAACCGTGAGAAAAATAGAGCCTTAATTATGGTGGATTAGGGGATGGTTCATCAGTTGGGTTTCACCTGAAAAAACTGTCTATTATGAAAAGGTCATGATGGGTGAGTAGGAATAGTGGCACAAACAGCGCATCTCGCTCTCCGAAACACAGCCTCATTCAGACAGTCCAAAGATAGCGGTAGTGCCTGATGAGTACGTAATGCAAAGCTGTATCGCTGGTATCCTTCACTTCAGAATCACATCAGGGTTTGAGAGGGGGAAGCGAAAGCTTTTCAAGAAGTACCAAGTACGACCTCGCAACAGTGATTGCATTCACTTCATATCATTGCAGAGTGGCTGATAAGGGCCCACACTGTGGATAAGTCATGAATAATTAATGAACTAATATAGTTTGATGTCCTTTGGTGGCCCTGACCCAAGAACGACTGAGTAAATCATCTGAAGCAATGGAGGATATCTAACCTCCTGTTGTTGACTTGAGGATTAATATTCGACACATCACATCTACAGATGACAGCGATTCATGGTTCTGTTTATCGTGATTCTCTCTCCCTTCATTTCAAGCAGGGTCAATATTCTTTATTATCCCAGTGTAATCATATTTATACAGCCGGTGAATACCTGTTTCTCATTTTGGAATCTATTTGCTGTACAGGAGCACTCCTTCAAATCCAATAACAGAATGACTGGGGAGATTGTACTGTTTAAGCAATAATGTCTGACACAGCCAAATACATGAAGACATTTTGAAAAAAGCTTTTGCTATATTCTGGACTGGATCGTCTAGGCTGCTTGAAATTTACTTTGTTGCCTTTTGAAATGAGTTTCTAGTTTCTAAAGTTCTGTATTTATATGTTTCATGTTAAATCAAAAGACATTCTGCTCCATATTTAGCTGCTGTTACATTAGCCATTAATGCAGCTTCATCAGCAGTCAGTGAGCCCATGAATCATCCTCGTAGCTAATTGTGTTAAATTGTATTGCCGTTTCTGTGGGATTGAACTTTGAGGTACATACCCCTCCTAATGTTCTCTTTAGACTGGAAACCAAAGCTGCCTTTCTCTAAGACCTAGCAGCTAACGTTTCTTCCCGCTATGCTTGTTATATGTGCAAAAAGACAAGAATGTACAAGAAAAATAAAACCGTCTATCACCGATACATGTGATATTCACATAGTCAGAGTTATTAAACAAATAATCAATATAGTTTATTTTCTTTTTGAATGGCGCTAACACAGCCTAATACATTACTCTGCTGTTAACCTGCTGAGCACACTGATACAGTTTTGTACTTTAAAAGTAAATGTGAATACAATAGCAAAACCAGGACGATTTAACAACTGTGCTGTTTCCGACTGGGACGAAGAAAAATTGGTCTGAAAAGTGGGCAAACATTTAGTAAATCTGTCCATTTATCTTTTCGTGAAGTCAGAAACAGAAGCCTCCTTTTAGCCTGTCCTTTGTGCATCACCAGAGATCAAATGCTTTGATAAAACAAACAGACTGATAAATCAATACCATCAGGTCTGCCTCATGGGTATAATGGATTTGCATATCTGTAGTTTTAACAGCTTAGCTCTGACAAATATTATAAAAGTGAGCTGTTCACTTATTTAGCAGTTGACGTCAGCGGTACTCACTGCTTTATCTTTACTGTAAGATGTTAATTAGAATTTGTTTTGTAGCTTGAAGGTGCATAATCCAAGGATTAATTACTTGAGTGCAGGATGAAAAATATAAATATAACAAATGAGAGTGCTGACAAGCTGGCATACAGCCTAGGTGGTGGCTGTCGTGGAAAGAGCTAACTCAACTTACAATTAAAAAAGCAGATTGCCAGGGAACATTGAATTTAAACCTGGCTCTGGTGAAACTCGTTGCTTCTACTGTTCTTCACAATAAACTCGATACAGAAAAATATTTATTAAGGCTTACACAACAGGTACTACATTAAATATATTTTCATTACGTCTTTGGTCTTTGGCCTTGCCCTTCGAGGTACCCCTACCCATAATTGAGTTTGCTGATTGTGGAGAGGCTAACTATAGGAAAGCCATGGGCAGTGGGGCAGGATAGCTGCTCTCCTCTGTTACACAAAATGGGAAAACAGGTAGTGGCTGGAGAGGCGAACTCTGACACACAACGAGGCGAATGGATTGAGGTAAGATATAAAGCCCTTCTAGCTGATCATTGGACAGGATGTTTATCAAATGACGAGTGAGATACTAGCCATTTGGCTAGTATGATGAATGTTCTGGTAATGAGGGTGCAAAATATGCCTGGTGTTTATGATTTTAAGCTATCTTAAAAGTGGCTTCCCTGCCTGAACCACCGCTTTGCTGAATTTCCCCCTGGCCAGTTAGCTTCAAGAGAGGGCTCTTGTGCTTGCACCCTGCTTGCTTTGATTCCACAGACAGAGCTTGTATACAGTAGCTGTGATGCATCAGAGACCCTTCATCACGGGATGCAGAGGTACAAGGAGGCCTTTGTATCTGAATATAAATCTCAATGGGTCTGTCATTTAGCATCTATCTCCTGAGCAGAAATGCATGGCCTCAGTTTTAAAAAGGCAAAAAACTGAAAACCCTTTTGATCCCAAGAAAAGGTCATGAGGTGAAATGTGAAGTGCTGAATCTTTCAGAAACAGGAACTGTTATTTTGTCAAACAAACTGTATGGGTCACATTCTCAAGTCAATATTTGTTTTAAGAAGCTAGCTGTGTGTCTCAGATATGAGCTGATGAAGGCAGCTTAAAAGAAGCCAACAGCAGTTGAGAACAATGCTTTAAATATATCAAAAATAACTTCCCTGAAAGCTTAAACTCGTTGTCCCAGGCACTGGTAGCTGCCCGATCTGCTTCGGCAGCATGGGGAATTCAGGCTTACATCCAAGTGAGGAATTTCAATTGACTAGCAAATGTCAGTGTGACAGGGTCTTCCTCGAGTCGCGTGGGTAGCCGCTGTTCAAGCATACAGAGAGACAGAGGTTGGTGTTGAAACGCCGGCACAGGCGCGCAGGATTTATTAACAAAACAAAAAGAAAGTGAAAGTAAAATAAAGGCGGTCATGTGACGTTACCAGCGATGGTAACGCACAGAGGACAGATACAGAAAACCGTACAAAAAGTGCAAAATAAAACACAATACCCCAAACTATAACTCAAAAGGTGCCGTGAAAACGGCAGGCCTTGCAGCAGCCCCGATCACAGCGATCAACATGCTTTTATACTGACGCTCTGAGACACGCCCACCTGCCTGCTGGAACAGCTGATTGCTTTCAGCTGCTGCTCCACGCAGACGGGTAATCGTCCCCAGCGGAGCGCCACAGCAGCTAAACAATTAAATCAATATTAACAATTAACAAAAAGACATACAATAAACTACATATTCCATTGTGCAAGGCTTACGCTTTGCCACAGTCAGAGATTGCCCATTTATACAAAAATCAATTAATTATCCAGTCCCTTTATTTATATAATATAAACGGCTTTCATAGTGGACCACCATCACAAAGTACTTTACAAGATACGAGACTAGGGTATGTTAACTATGCATCAGCTGCAGAGTCGCTTACAACAACGTCTCACCCGAAAGACGGAGCACAAGGGGGTTAAGTAGTTTGCTCAGGGTCACATATATATATATATATATATATATATATATAAATGTATGCATTCAGAAGGCACACATGAAATAATATCAAATAGCCTCCTGTATATTGAAGAAGTCATGTAACATAGCCTCCTGTATATTGGTTTTATACTAAAGGACAATAATGTGCACTCGACACATTTGGAAATATTTATTGAAGGCTGCCATAAAGGACTGTGCTATATTAGGAACACACTAATCAAATAAGTGTCTGGAAGGGTTCCATTAAACCAGGGGCAATGCTGTGTTATTGCAGGTCTAGTAATGAGCAGTTATGTAACTAAAGTGTTCATTTATGGTTGGCTGGCTGTTTGATTTGCATCCTGAATTATAGGTTGCTTGCAAGAGGAAGGCACACCTTTGTATATTTGCATTATATCCCTGGAGGATTCCAAAAGAGCTCGGCAGCCTCTTGAGAATGCCTGGTGTTATTGCAAGAGCACAGACGACGCTAAGAAAAAAAAGAGTGCATTAAAATGACAGGAGAAACGCTCAGAGAGACCTATTGCAAAGATTTAAATTGAGTTAGGCCATAAAGCACAGTAAGCTCTTGTTTTATATTGTACTGCTTGAAATCCTAACCTATATGGCAGTGATGTTATCACTACACACATCCGACAGTACCAGAGGTAACGACTGAATGGGACTGGTATCATCATAAAGCCTTTGGATTTTAACAAATCCTTGTTTTTGAAATAACGTCTTTGATTTCCTTTTACTCAGACACGTTGCTGTTAAAACAGGTAAAGAGACTCGGTAATGGCACTCAGCATGTTTTCTGACATGCCTGGCTCCCAAATGTACAGAGCAAGTTGAAAAGCAGAGACGGGCGCAGCCCTGTTCATCCCTGTTTTAAATGGGTTAGTTGAACCAATTAAACCTCTATCCAGACCCTGAAGTAGTTGATTACTGTATATCATTTTACCAGTAAAACCTGCAGTGGAATGGACACCCCTGATCTTGGCTCTATCCGTACTTGAACATTGCATTACTGTATATCCTGCCTTATACATAAATAGACTGATTCATGACATCTTGAATAATAAAGCTATGACACATAAGCCACAGAATCGGCAGGTTTCTCGAACAATGTGAACTAGTTTAAAGTCATTTTCTTGAGCAGAATTATCTACAGCTGTTACTGCAACAGCCAGACTGTCCACATCCTAGCAGAAATGTGGACTATTACAGCCCTTTAACATATGGTTTTGAAATCTTTAATTAATTTGTACTGCTTGTCTCAGCTGTTTTTATAACCTTTTATAACTTGTGCTTATTTATCCATGCAGAACAGTTATATTTATTATTAATGGCAAATGAAATCACACAGTAACACACAGTAACAAGCTGTTCTGAACAATGGATGTTAAATGTATTTTCTATCCAGTCTGTGCTCTACCCAATATTGCAAATTACAGCACTGGCATTCAATCTATAACAGAGATTCACAAGCTAGGGTTCAGGCACCCTGGGAAGTACAGTACTGAGAGAATGCATGTGAAGTACAGTACTGAGAGAATGCATGTTTAGTGCAGTACTAAGAGAATGCATGTGAAGTACAGTACTGATAATGCATGTGAAGTACAGTACCGAGAGAATGCATGTGAAATACAGTACTGAGAGAATGAATGTGAAATACAGTGCTGAGAGAGTGCATGTTTAGTGCAGTACTAAGAGAATGCATGTGAAGTACAGTACTGATAATGCATGTGAAGTGCAGTACTGAGAGAATGCATGTGAAGGCTGTTTGCCTGGTGGAGCGATTCCGTAGTAATATAATGGGAAAAAATGACTTAGGGATAACAAGGAAATTGAGTTTGCCGTAAACATACCCTTAAGCTCCATCTCATCAGCAGTCATTGCTATGAAAAGATGATGAACAATGTCCCAGCCTCATATGAAAACGAGGGGTATCTCAAACCTGCACAAGAAAAGCATTGACAGGACCTTCCCTAGAATGCTGCCTGTTCTCTATCCACATCGCTTGAGTGTGGGTCTCCTTGTATTCACCTGTTCTGACCATAGATCTCATTTCTTTTGTTTGCAGGTTGCTTGTTTGAGGATGAGCTGTGCACACCCTATGAGATCTGTGTAAATGGTAAGTAAGGTCACATTTTTTCAATTTGGTATTACTATACCATTGGAACATCACTTCTTGTAGTAATTAAAAAGGCATTATTTTAATTATCTTCTTGTAGTGTTGCCAGCATTTTTATACTTAACTGTATTAGCATAATGATGCAGACTTTTACATTCTAAAGCAGTTTAAGCCATGGAATTCTCTCTATCTACCTGGCCTTGCACCAGAGATCAGTGTTTCTCTGTTAAGTTGCTCTTGGAAGTTAGAAGATCATAAGTACCTAACCTCTCGGATGAAAGAAACTGAGGTACCGGTTCTTATGTGTTCTAGTAATATATCCCTGTAGCAGGATAGCACTGTGGCCAAAGATGTTACTGTCAGAAAGGGAGACTCAGAGACAGGGACTGCTATGGCCCAAGACATTACAGTCAGGAAGGCAGACTCAGAGACTGGGAACTGCAGTGAATGTGCTATGGAGCACATTTATTTACAAGTAAACAATAAAGCAAAACAAAGAAACAAAGGCACAATGGCCACAATAAAAGGTTCTCACAAAACACAAGCCTTCTACAAAATAATAGTCATCTTTAGGCTGGGCACTGGCCTTTTTTACTAAAGGTTTCCACTTGCTCTCCTCTAAACACAGGGCCACATCCCACCCATGATTGTTGGCAGGGATGAATTTAATCCCATTCCTGTCAAACTTACCTTCACAAATAACACTATTTACAATGGCAGGGCTGCCACAGTCCCCTTCAGTCACTGCATGCATAATTATGCCACATTAAGTTTCCTATTTGTGTTTCTATTATATAATGCATATAGTTTTTTCAGGGCAGCTTCTTGAAGTCAATAGAGTTCACACAAACTGCTTTAAAATTCAAAAACATTAATTTAAAAAAAAAACCTGACGAAATTGTCAGTTGCTCTCTATTCATTTCAACAGACTGTTCAAGTTTGAATAATCAGAGTAGATTGGCATAGCCTTGTGTGAACTGTAATAAAATAGATGAGGGTTAATCATGGCAGAATGAGCAGTGAGCTACTCAAGAGGTTAACCTGTTACATTAGACAATGTGACTGAAATCCTGCACTGTAGTTAATAAAACCTTCCCTTCCTGGATGGTTGTTTGCTGGTTTCCCCTTCCCTTCCTGCATGGTTGATTGCTGGTCTCCCCTGACTAATTAATCTGGTTACTCATTTCCTCTGTGTAAATTGCCTTTCTTTCTGCCCTTCTCGCATCTCTTGTGAAACTATGTTTGAAAGTCGGATGAAATGAATTTCGTCCTTGAGGTGCTTTGAGCAATGTGCTGCCTTTCTTATAATTAGAACACATGTGCAGAATTGTTCCTTGTGTTTTCTTGTTTATAGAAATTGTCTTAGAAAACCCAGTTGTGGGCTTGGCATTATAATAGATGTTGATGTCTTGCTGAGAAGCTGTTTTGAAAGTACAGCACTCTAGAAATATTATTTTTAATAGCCGATGGTTATTGGTCTTTGGAAATGGAAAATTGTTTTTGTGTAAAGGCTTTAAAATAAATAAATAAATAAGTCGACTTCTTTTTTTTATTTCTTTTTTTATGCATTACATCAGAAAAACATAACGGCGTGGGTCTGGACACTTTCCAAATGTAATATTTCATGTCATATGAAGTGTTTTTTTTATATCACATCCAACAATGAGAATGAGTCAATATCACTCCCAGTGTGTCTGCCCTTAGCATCCTGCACTCTCCTAAAGCTCCTGATGAGAAGCTGAACCCTGCCTAGAGGCAGTCATTGCTAATCCTGCACAGGGCAGGCAAGCTTCTGTTCTCTAGGCTCTGTGGCTGCACTGTACCCTGGGAAATGTTCCATACGAGTTCAGCTGTGGACAGTTCTCCTAAACAGGCCTATTATAGAATGTTCTGCCGCCTTCTATCAGGGAAGCTGGGACTCTTACTGTTTTTAAATCCAGATTGAAAACCTATTTTTACAAAAAAAAAAGCTTTTTTTTTTTTTTTTTTTTAGTTTTCCTATTTTACAATTTAAAACTGCATGTTATTGTTTTGTCTTTGTTATTCCAATGTAATGAATGCTTTTATAATTCCTTTTTAATTGTTCTATTTTTACAAACTGACTTTTTATCTTAGTTTTTCTAATTTTACAATTGAAACCACATTTTGTATCTCTGTTTTAATTTCTGTTTTATTACATTCTGTAACTGACTGTTTTTAATTGAATGGTTTAATTGTAATTTTTGTGTGTGGGTAAAGCCAGTTTCAGACGGATGCTCTAGAGGCGTGCCGTACTCAATTCAAGTCCCAATTAAGTACATGAGTAGAGCGCTGCCTGAAACAATGAAGTTCACCACGACGCTCTTTTGACACTAGCACGCCTTCCTCTACCGCTCTGAGCGGCTCTGGTGCACCTTGGTTTCATAAGAAGCTCCAGCGATGAACTGAACTAAGCTGCACTTAATGCTAATGTACACAAATGATATATAAATGATATGCTAAACAGTGTCATGTATCCCACAGTACTAATCAATCATGGCAGAGCCTACAGAGGAGAAGCCAGCCAGGGGCCGTATTCTTGAAAGTCTTCTTAAGACAAAACAAAGACAGCTCAGAAGAAAATAGTTAAAGTCTTCCTAAGATTGTTCTTAAGTTCAATTCTTCAATTTCTCTTACGATTGTCCTAAATTTTTTCTTAAGACCTTCTTAAATATTGTATTAAAATCTGTTCTGTGTTGACCTGTCAGCTTAAAAATGTTTCTGGCTTTGAGGTGAATACAGCAGCACTGGGACCTGGCAATGTTTGCCAATGGGGCATTTCACCCAGAGCAGAGAGCAAGGTGAAGGGCAATGCATTATCCTTAAAGGTCCCCGGGACAGCAGTTGCATGAGCGATGGACAATCTGTTTGTGTTTTTGTATTTCTGTGGTGTTTTTCAATGTATGATGCTTGATGATTCTATCACAGAGGTGAACGTCTGCCAATTTTCAAGTTGGTTTGTAGGACGAGTAAACTGTTTTTCAGCAGTGAAGTTCTAGGCCTGTTCCAATGAGTTTGTTTACTATTGCCCTTATCAGTGGCCTCAGAAACGAGCAGCTGCCATAATGAAAGCTTTTAATTATTACAGTACCTTCACCTTTTACTGTTCCTCTTTTTGTTTAATAAGTTTCCTTTTAGTGCTATATAAACAATTTATGCCATTCCTGAAAGCATTGCCCAAGGACAGGGTGCATTTGTCCGTGATTCATTACTGAGTGTGCCACTGCGGCTCACAGTTTACAGTATTCCTCACAGGGAGTATCAACAAGCCATTGGTTTTGGGACAAACACTGAAGCAAAACACTGAAAAGTGTATATTAATTTGGTGAGTTATTTATGGGATAGACACCAGCTATAATGTCACATCTTGAAAAACGATTCAGTTAAGTTATAAATGCCAGCAGAGCCCAACAGACTTTAGAATTCAAGCCTCTGCTAAAGAATTGCAAATTAAAATGTACAAAATATTGCTTTAGCTGCAGCGATGACACAAGCTTTATCAACCCTTGAAAACGTGCCATTACGACACACAGTAAACTACACAGACATTATTTTGCTACTGCTTGTAACAATTGGAGGTTATAGGCATACATCTACAGTAGATGCCCTCTTGAGATACATAGCTCAGAAAGCTAAACGCAGAAGCATGCATGTTTGGAACCACAGATGGAGACATGGCAATAGATATAACACAGTGCAGATAAGAGATGTGTGGTTTATGGGTAGCAGTTATGCCAGGGCTGCGTGAGTGGGGGTTGTGTGAGGGGGTGCTGGCTGCTAAATGAGTGGGAGTGTGCAGAAGGAGAGAGATTACAAATCCAGTGCTTGACTGGCAGCTGATCAGGTGCTAAACATTGCTGCAGGAGAATGGCTGTCAAGACTCCACAGGGAACCTGGAGTCACCTGAGAAAAAAGGTGCAAGGTTATTACGAGAGATGAATATACATGGCACAACAATTGAATCGAGGACCTTTCATATTCTAATTTACTGAATTGAGTGATGCACTGTGGTGTAGAAGGGAATTTTGCTGTTACGTAGGCAAACCTAAATATAACTTCAGTTTTTAAAGTTTGTTTGAAGACACTTAGGACACAGTTTGACATATTCAGCATTTTAGGAGTTTGGGGAGTGGAGACCATTTTTGTAAATTAATTTACCCTAGGCAGAGAGAAGATAGACGCATTAATGTGAACTGTATTAGAATTCAGCCTGGAGCCTGCTTGTCCTAGGTACTGTATATTGTCAGCTTGAGAATCCAATGCACACTGAGGATGACTGTAGCCATGCTCTACAGACATGATGCGATTTTTCACTGTGCGACAAGATACTTTCATGACGACATGACCACAGACACACCTGGAGTGACACAGGCACCATGCATCAGGTTGGAAAACTGCCTATATATTAATTCCCGATTTTCTCCCAATATTGGAATGTCCAATTATTATTCAACCTGGTTCACCTGTGAAACCCCTGAACTAACTCGGGAGAGACGAGGATGAGCACACATGTCCTCCGAAATGAGTGCCATCAGCCGTCTGCTTTTTTTTGCTTTGCAAGCCAACCATGGAGCCATCTCAGAACTTGCAGCGTCGGAGGAGCACGCAGCTCTGAATTAGGTACAGGCAGGCACAGGGGTCACTGGTGTGCGGTGAGCCAAGGACTCCCAAGCCGACCTAACCCCTCCCTGTCCGGGCAGTGCTTGGACAGTTGTGCTCCGCCCCCGGGGAACTCCCGTCCACGGTCAGCAGTGGCATAGCTTGAATTCGAACTGGCGATCTCCAAGCTATAGGGTGCATCCTGCACTCTGGGAGCCACTCAGGAGCCCCCCAAGTAGTCTATAGTTTGACACATTTGGGGCTATCCTGCAGAATAATTCAAATTAGTCTCACGCAGGCATGGTCGGATCTTCTTCAGCGGCTTGAGGTAAAGTGAATTGTGTGCATGCATTGAGATTGTATACACATTGTGTATATATATATATATATATATATATATATATATATATATTGTGTATATTGTAATACACACACACACACAGATGCATACACAGCTGCTTCTAACATAGGATCACCATGTTTTACTGGCAGATAGTCATATTGACTGCTGAAGCAGGCGGAAAGCTTATCCACCACTTTCGTTTTCAGAAAATAGACACAGATTATTAGATCATTATGTATTTTTCCAAAAGAAACCGTCAGAATAACTAATGATCCAAACCAGCAGATAGAATCCCGCTTTAGAAAATACTGAATCGGTTGGAGAAACTGGTCCTCCAGCAGATCTCCTTTGAAAATAACCCTCATAATGATAATAGGCTGGTCAAAGCTGTTGCGATGTACTGCTTTTATTAAGAGCTGGTTATATCTGCTGGTTCAGCAAATGCAAAAATTCAAAGTAAATGTTATATTGGATTGGTAACTACCAAACAACAAGCCACAGTAATTACCAACACTTACACAAACGATCGATCAAAACTGTTGGGATTCCATTAAAACACCATTGGAAAGCTGTGCAGAACCTGTAGCAGACCACAGTGTTACCTGAGTGACCACACAGAGCATAGGGTAGAAATTCTACAGTGCTCTCAATGCAGCAGCACATAATGGCTCACATAGTGGTAGCTGTTCTGCTCTTCATGAAACTGCTCTGAGACTGCTGCTGAGACTCATAACAACCAAACTTTAGTTTATTTGTGAAAAACATTGCCTTTGAAAAAACATTGTGACTATAGTTTAATTATCATTAGTAAATATTACAACTTTTATTATATGGGACAAAGATTACCATGCACATAATTTATTTTACTC
Source organism: Polyodon spathula (assembly GCF_017654505.1). Taxonomy (NCBI): domain Eukaryota; kingdom Metazoa; phylum Chordata; class Actinopteri; order Acipenseriformes; family Polyodontidae; genus Polyodon; species Polyodon spathula. The sequence goes on along the minus strand of NC_054537.1, from coordinate 3,924,386 downwards.
TATAAAATAGATAGAAAGCTCTGCTGCCTCTCTTTGAGTACTGGGGTTATATATTTCGTTCTGGATAGTTCTGCGTTTAGCACACAGCAACGCTGTAGTGAGTTGCCACACCTTTAAAAATAGTGCGCCGTTATCAACTATGATAAGTGCAGTTATTCTCAGCTACGTCCCAGAGGAAGTAGCCTATTTATCTTTCCTGTCCAGGGTGTTCAGTGATATGTTATGAGTAATGCTGAAAATGGAAACCAGCTGTCCAATTTCAGGGATTGTTTACGCTTATATTTATCATCAATGTGTATTTACAGCTATCAACATTAATTAACTGTTTCAGCACTAAGTAACTTTGGAATTTTAGTAACTGATATTAGCTAATTTACAAACATCTTAACAGCTGTTTTTATTTTACGATTCTTTAATATAAAGTGGCTTTTTATCATTTTCACGTGCTGCTGCTTTACTTGTTTTGGTTTGCATTATATTCACATAGGGGATGATTTGATCAGTGTCTTCCCCAGTAGGATGAATCATGCTGGATTTTTACAGCTCTGATGAATAACACTGGATTAAATTTACCAGCTGTCCTTGGTTTCCCTGGAATACACTTAAGTGTCTGATGCAATCCAAGTGAGATCTCTGGAACTGTACAGGCTAAAAATACGATCCAGCTGTGTCTTATCCTAACAGGGTCTGCTGCAGGTTGATGGAACTACCCTGAGTATAGCGTTTGGGGTAAATCAGGGGGTAGTCTGTTACGGATTGACTCCTCTGGCCGTACCGATGATAAATATCTTTTTCACATACTGTACCATTTTAATTTTTGTTTGCAAACCCTTTGTTCAGATATGCCATTCTCCCTCAATCAATTACTTTTCTTCATTATATATAATTTAAATATAGCACATTTTACACTATAGTGTCCCAAGATGCTGCACAGTAAAATGTCCACAAATTTATAAACATTTGAAATTTATAAACAAACAAGATAAAAGCAGAATTTCCCAAATACATTGGCAAACAGTGTAAGAATAAAAATAAGATAAAAAGTCTCATTTCATATTTCAAAACCTAGGAAGCCTAAGAAGAGAAGACAGCCGAAAAGAGATGCGTTTTGAGAGAAGTTTTAAACTGAGAAACTGAAGTAGAATTTCAAGGCAGAGTTCCATAAGGAAGGAGCAATGCAACTAAAGCTGCACCCACCAAGAGTAATACGCTCGGGTGAAATGTAGTTAAGAAGTCCAGAATTGGAAGACCTAAGCTGTCTCCCAGGAATGTATGGGCTAAGAAAGTCCATGACGTAAGAAGGACCCTGACCATGTAAGCAGCTGAATCTTGAAAGTGACACAGGAACAGACAGGTAGCCAATGCAAACTCGCAAGAACAGGAGTCATGTGTTCAGCCCGTCTAGTGCCTGTCAGGATTCTAGCTGCTGCATTTTGTACGAACTGTAAATGATTGATAGAGCGAGCGGGTAGACCAGCAAAAAGGACATTGCAATACTCTAAGCGAGACATGACAAAGACATGAACAAGGATCTCTGCACCCCTGGGAGACAGGAAAGGACACATTGTAGAGATTTTCTTTATGTAGAAGAACCCTGCCTGCACCACTGTAGAGATGTGTGTGTGTGTGTGTGTGTGTGTGTGTTAAACGGTAACCCAGTCTAACTGAACACCTAAACTTCAGACCACAGCGGAAGCATTAAGGGAACCATCGCTAAAAGAACAAGAAAACCCAGAGAGAGAGAGTAAAGTTGGGGTTTGACCCTGCCACCAGTTTTGTTAGCATTTCATTTCAAGAAATTACTTGACATCCATGCATCTACTTCAGCCAGACATGCAGATAGAACCGCTCCAGTGCTAGAATTAATTTTAAAATACATTTGGGTGTCATTTGCGTAAGAGTGAACATTTAACCAATGCTGCAGTGTAACATCTCCCAATGTCAGCATGTACATATTAAAAAGGAGAGGGTCAAGAATAGAACCCTGCGGGACTCCTTGAACTACTCGAGTGGTAGAAGAAATAGAATCAGCAATGGATATTTACTGATGTGGATCTGACAAGTATGAGCAGATCCACTCGAGCAGACCCCCTCACACTCAGCAGATAGTCAAGGCATTCCAGTAGAATCTGAAGATCAATAGTGTCAAACACAGCCGTAATCTCTAGAAGAAATAGAGAACTAGAGAGAAGCAGCTAGTTGGCAAACCTAACCAGTGCAGTTTCAGTGCTATGAAAGGTTCTAAAGGCAGATTTTATTCATCAATAACCAGCACACACAGTGTTTAGGTAATGAGGCTTGTCATGTTACTGTAACATGGACTGTTCCTCCAGTGGTATCTGTGCATTGCAGCTGTGAATAACGCTGTCTGTTTTCACATCTTTGCAAACTGAAGTTTCTAGTAAGACAGCCACTTGGCACTGATCAACCAGTCAGTGGTGTTCCTAAACAAAGACATGCTATTTATTAAACACATGTCGGTTGTGGGCAGTTTTGAAGAGGGTCTTAAATATGTGGTTTATATTCTTTTGGGTTCTTTGGGATTTTTCTTTTAGTCTATATTTACAGTAATGTGGGTGATTTCCCTCTTACCTTTATTAACACAGTGGAGTATTGTGTCAGTGGATCAATAAGTAAGACTGTGCTTTCAAACTCGCATGACATGATAAAAAACATGTTATCCTTCTCATCACGAGGGACCTGTTATAGAGCCAGTGTTTTAATTTAAGCATGGTGTCAGCTCCTGTGGGAAATCTACACCCGTTATATATATTGTCGACTTTTACATCTGGAGGCTGGTCAACATCAATGACCCATTAGGCGTTTCTAATTTTAGAAGCATACATTGGACTATCTGCACCAATCTAAATCAGGTGGTCTCTGTTTTTCTGGTATTTTTTAAAATCTTTTCTTTACTTTTCAAACAATTGGCTTTGATGTTCTTGTTGTTTGTTTTATTACATCCAACCTGTGTGCTGATGGAAATTTCATGGAAAACAAGTCATTGATCTCTGTTATCAAAGATGGTGGGAGGTGTATCAATACACATTGACAGCTTTCAATGTCTCTAGATTCTTGGTGAATATTCAGTGACTCCTGATCCAACAAATAACACTGGTATCTACAGGGAGATGTTCAGATACTGTAATTGGCTTAATAAATGTAACAAAGAAAACAACACCATATGAATAAGGATACAAATGCACCTGCAGTAAAATATGCATGGGGCTCTGAGCAGCCAAAACCAAATGCATTTCGAACCAAAGCCATAAATGAACTGAAAAACAGAAATGGTACAATAGGTCTGGTAAGCTCTGTCAGTCATTAGGGAATCATAGAACTGCTGAGAGAATATAATGAGCCAGACATCCTTTGTATTTGTACAGGCAAATAATTAGCAGCTGTTTGACCTGTAGAGCGCCTCCTGTGTTTGTTGTAGCTCGAGTCTTTTCCAGAATAAGAGAGATACGAGCAATGCCAGCTTGATAAGATGACTGGCTGAGGTTCCACTTTCACCCTTGAGAACATTCCTATGGCTCCCAGCTATAGAGGCTTGAGTAAGTTGGAAGTTTGTTTTGCAATGACCTACGGTACCACTAAGAAATGTCATTGACTAGCCTTTCAAGTTGAAACATGAAACATGGAGCTTACTGAGGAAAATACAACCTTGAGTATTAGTAAAGCATTCCAGGCAATGCCTGCCTCTTAGTGCCCCCTTCACATAGCCTAAGATCTTTGTACACTGCATGACAACTTAAGTTACAAGCTAATGCCATTAATCATCAGAAAGGTTGAAATATCTAGTTTTTAACTTACACAAATACCTAGTCCATTTCAATTGTAACACTACACAGACGTGCTGTTTGAATTTGTCCTATAGGCATGAAACCCCGGTGCTACATTTGTGATGACTTATTTTAAAGCAATATATACTGCAAGAGATTACAAGCTTTCAAATGATGTACAGCATATGGCACATATAACCTCTGGGCATAACTTCAATCTTCAAGTCAAGTCAACCCGGTTTATTGAATCATCATGTTCTGTGAGTCGTAATTGCTTCCGCATGTACAGTAACAGCCCTGTTGTTAGTATTGTTATAGGTTATTATACATTTTACAGTAATCTGCTGTGGATCCCCAGTGATTGTTATGGTGGTGAGCAAAGGTGCATTATTCTTTATTTATTTATTGAGAGTGGTATTCATGGTGGGTGCAGAGTTCGCGACCCCGCACACCGCAAGCAAGTGTCTTAACAACTATGCAAAAGAACCAGTTTTAAAGCTTTTAACCTCATCTGATTTTACTTACTGGACACAGAATCCGTAACGGCAGTGCATCACACAACACTGCCCGGCACACTTACAGTTTTACCTAAACCACAGAAAAAGTACACATTGAAGAATTAATATTATCAGGGGCTCCCGAGTGGCACATCCGGTAAAGGCCAGCAAATGCAGGAATGCAGGATGCGCCCTGTAGTTTGGAGATCGTCAGTTTAAATCCAAGCTATACCACTACCGACCAGGGATGGGAGTTCCCGGGGGGCAGCACACAATTGTCCAAGGGGTAGGGGTTAGGTTGGCTTGGGAATCCTTGGCTCACCGTACACCAGTGACCCCTGTGCCTGCCTGTACCTAATTCAGAACTGTGTGGTACTCTGACGCTGCAAGTTCCCATGGTGGGCTTGCAAAGCGAAAAAAAGTGGATGACTGACGGCACTCGTTTCGGAGGATGTGTGTGCTTATTCTCGTCTCTCCCGAGTTAGTTCAGGGGTTGCAGTGGTGAGCCTGGTTGAATAATAATTGGACATTCCAAACATTTGTTAGAAAATTGGGGGGAAAATAAAAAAAAAAAAAAAAAAAAACACTGAATTGTGTTTAGTAGGACAGGCTGTAATAAAACCACATTCAAACATATTATTTACTGCCCCTTGATTGTCGGTTAGGTTCTATAGTCTTTTAATCCACCTCCTTATTGCTTAATAAAGTCTCACATCCATTTCACATAACAAAAGTGCAACCAGTCAGTGGTTGTAGTAAATGTGTTGTTGTATCAATCTTCAAATACCTTTACTGAACTTCGGTGAACTTGTGCAGAAGCATTTGTTTAGAGAAAGATGGTTCATCTCAGTAAAGCCTCATTCTTTCTAGACACTTTGTTTTCTTTCGTCCGAAGAATAACTCAATGACCAGTTTGGCTCCAGGTGTTTTCATATTATCAGTGTTACCGAGCTGTGTCTGCTGAGCATGTTTTACGTTATTTCCACTGGGATTGAGGGCTTGGAAAATACATTGACATTTCAGAACAAATGGCCTCCGCGAAAATGATTGTGCTTCTCGTCCCGTTTAGAAGGTTTACGAGCAGGTGCACAGGGACATAATGAGATTAAACTGACTCAAGTTTTGGTAAACTAATGAAAATGTAATATGGCTCTAACAACTGATAAGACCTTGACAACATAACATAAGAACATAAGAACATAAGAAAGACTGTATGGATTCAATTGTTTTAGCCTGTCTGCATATGACATGCCCTTTAAACCCGGAATAATTTTGGCCGCTGTTCTTTGCACTCTTTCTATAGCGGCAATATCCTTTTTGTAGCGAGGTGACCAGAACTGAACACAATGTTCTAGATGAGATCTTACTAATGTATTCTTAAGTTAACATTACTTCCATTGATTTAATTAACACTTTTCACTATATATCCGAGCATCTTGTTGGCCATTTTTTTATAGCTTCCCCACATTGTCTAGATGAACACCTAGGTCTTTTTCATAGATTCCTTGTTCAATTTCAGTATCTCCCATATGATATTTATAATGCAAACGTTTATTGCTTGCATGCAGCACCTTACAGTTTTTTCTATTAAATGTCATTTGCATGTGTCTGCCCAGTTCTGAATCTTGTCTAGACCATTTTGAATGAACCTTGCTGCTGCAAAGATGTTTGCCACTCCTCCTATTTTGTGTCGTCTGCAAATTGAACAAGTTTGCTTACTATACCAGAATCTAAGTCATGAATGTAGATTAGGAATAGCAGAGGACCTAATACTGATCCCTGAGGTAGTCCAGTGGTTACCTTGCTCCATTTTGAGGTTTCTCCTCTAATCGGTACTTTCTGTTTTCTACATATTAACTACTCTCTAATCCATGTGAATGCATTTCCTTGAACCCCTACTGTGTTCAGTTTGAGAATTAATCTTTTATGCGGTACTTTTTCAAAAATATTTTTGGAAATCTAAATAAACCATGTCATATGCTTTGCAATTATCCATTGTCGATGTTGTATCCTCCAAAAAATCAAGCAGGTTAGTTAGACAATATCTCCCTTTCCTGAAACCATGCTGGCTGTCTACCAGGATACTGTTACCATATAGGTAATTTTCCATTTTGGATCTTGTTATACTTTCCATAAGTTTACATATAATACAAGTCAGGCTTATTGGTCTGTAGTTACCTGGTTCGGTTTTGTTTCTTTTTTTATGGATCGGTATTATGTTCGCAATTCTCCAGTCTGTCGGTACAACCCCTGTGTCAGGAGACTGTTGCATGATCTTTGTTAGAGGTTTGTAAATAACTTCTTTCATTTCTTTGAGTACTATTGGGAGGATCTCATCTGGCCCAGGGGATTTGTTTATTTTAAGAGCTCCTAGTCCCTTTAACACTTCTGCCTCTGTTATGCTAAAGCTTTTAAAACTGGATAGGAACAGGTCGACACGTGGGGCATGTTGCCTGTGTCCTCCTTTGTAAAAACTTGTGATAAGTAATCATTGACTATATTTTTGATTTTTTTTTCTCTTTTTTTCTATTATTTTGCCATTTGTATCTCTTTGACATTGTACCTTCTGTTTCAATGTTCTCTTTCTGTTAACCCATCGATAGAGCCTGATTGCTGGAAACGGTTATAAAGGCTTCTGGGATTCCTCAAAGTTGTTATGTGTATTATTTGGTAATGAATCTATCGTTTCGAGGAATGTTCAAGACATTTTTGTAACTTTGCTAAAATCATTTGTTTTCACCTGCCATGGGCACCCATAACTTTAAAAATCCTGAGAGTGGAGAGATAATACGCTGGGATTCTTCCTAAAACACTCTGCGGTACATTCATATGTGACATCAAAAGAATGAGAGGAGGTGAGGTGAGTCCATTGGTCTATTTAGTGTGGAACTACCCCATAGTGAATGGAGGTGCATAATTACATTGTTTGTGATCTACAATCCCTTTAATAATTTATATTAAGAAAAAATAAGACTAGTTTTCTTAATTTTCTTAAATATTTTAAACAATCATCTTATTGGGTGTTTACAGCAGTCCCATTAAGCAGGTATAATGTTCTAAAATTATTTATCTAAATAACTGACACAAAATGTATTTGCTCAGTTGTGGGATCAGATAGCACCCACTGACCTTCATATCATTAATTTTTCAGTGTCATAATTTTATTTATTTATTAAAAACTCAATTCAGGAAAATGTCATGTTTTCAAAAGGTGATAATCTCACATTATGTTGGCAGTGTGAATACTGCGCAAGGTATATATTGGCTTAGCTCGGTTAGCACTAGCACCTGACTAACCAAGCCACTGAAGGCTATATCTTGAGAAACACTTTCTGATTTTAATGAAAGCATGCATGCTCATTTGTTTTAACTCTACATGCTTTCAGTGTCTCCTTGCACTGGAATCCAGTCCAACCAATCAAAAGAGAACTCTCTCCTCTGTGAGCAGATTGGTTGTTGAAAGGGGTTGGAGACTTGCTTACAGTCATCCTCCACAGCTGCACTCCACAGCTTCACAGCGCCATCTGCTGGTAGCTAGTGGGTGCATGTCCAGTCCAGTCCTGGGGCAGGTTCTCCATAACAGAAATACCATTTGCCTTCAAGAGTGAATATCTGTGTGAGGTGAAAATACTTCTGATCATGAAATAACCTTGCTGAGAGATTTTCCCACGCATGCTTCAGTTTTCAATCTGTAATCCTGGGACACTAAAAGAGTTTGCTTTTTAATCTTATCCCATTGTTAATTGCATGCTTCCATATACACATAGATTACTGTAGTAGCATCCTGCAATGCCATTCCTGCAAGCTGTGCACAAGTTAAATAAATCAAGCTAATATTACTGCAGTAGACGCACAAGAAGAAATGCTTTGTCAATTCTATAATAGTAATCTTATCAATACTACCTATTGGATGACTATAGGATTGCTAGAGAGTTTAAACTTTTAACAACCTCCCTTCCATTCCAAACTCTCTCCATTTTTTGGTGATTCTCAGATCTCAAAACAGAAAATACATCCCTTTAAAATAACCAACTGTGGCAGGCTGGTGAGTGGATAGAGGCCCAGAGACAGTCTGCAGTTCAAACAAAATACTAATTTTATTATAAATAACACAAAATAAAAGTGCACGAGGGCAAAAATAAAGCAATTTAAACACAAATAAGAACATAAGAAAGTTTACAAACGAGAGGAGGCCATTCGGCCCATCTTGCTCGTTAGGTTGTTAGTAGCTTATTGATCCCAGAATCTCATCAAGCAGCTTTTTGAAGGATCTCAGGGTGTCAGCTTCAACAACATTACTGGGGAGTTGATTCCAGACCCTCACAATTTTCTGTGTAAAGCAATACAAAAAAAACAAAACTTACAAAATTAAGGTTTCCAGGCTGGGCAATGCCTTCACTGGATTCACAAACACCAACCTGCTTCCTCAGCTCCCTCCTCCTCAATAAGAAGCAGAGGCCTCCTTTTATGTCAGGTGGCTGGGCGCTGATTGATCATTAATTAACCTAATCAACTAATCAACCCCAGCCACCTGAACATAGTAAACCTAGGCAGGTAGAGGAAATTAACCCCATCCCTGTCAATTTCTAAATGGCAGAGCTTTGCTTTGCTCTGCCACACCAACATAAAAGGTTTCTATAATAATGTATCTGCAGTAGCCACCAGTGAGGAGTCCATGTTTTTATTTTGTCTTGGCAAGCCGATATACCCTAACTTACTCTTTGCTGTGTGGAAGAAACACAGAGATCCAGGTCGCTCAGGTGAACTTACTAAGACAAGCCGTTGAATCTCAATACATTGTGCTGCACAAGTCTAAATATTCAAAATGGCGGCAAATTCATCCAACATAACCTACTAAACCTGGAGGTGACCCAGTTCCTTGGCTACAGGTTCTTTTCTAAACACAGCCGCAGTAACAAATCACATGAGAATTTGGGAATCAAGTGCATTGTCACATACTGTAGTTTAATCCAGCTTGGGCCAGAAGCACTCAGCTGTCAGTCAGCTCCAGTTTCAATTTCAACCATTAAACTTTATTTAGAACCAAACAAGGGACAGGCATGAATGTAGTTGTCAGCAGTATTTGGAGAACTGTTCTCCCACATTTGTTGAAGCTGCATTCACATTGTTTATGGAAAGTTGTTTTACACACTATGCCTTTTCACAAGGATTGAATCAATTTTCAGGTTTAATGAAAGCATGCAAGTTCATTCGTTTCTGGTGCACACGCTGGTAATGTGTGATTGCACTTTCCTCTGTAGCATATTCATAAGGTTCTTCATTTTGCTGTTTATTTTTGAGGAATGCAAAATACCGTAACACAGCACTTTTTAGAGCAACTCATTTATTTTGAGCCGTCATAAATGTTGTGTTAATTGTGTGACAGGCTGGCGGTACAGGTGGAGGCTTTGCTGCTTCATGCAATAGGCTCAATGTATTTCTTGTTTCTGACCAGCTGGCAAGCAGCCTGACTTGAGACTGTTTATTTTCAGATAGTTTCCTTCTCTCGTCAAAATGCTGAGTTGGAGGTTCTTTGGTTTGTCTTCTGCCTCCTGCTGCTCCATACTCAAGTTTTTCTATGCTGATTTTTTTTCCAAAATAATTTCAATTACTATAGCAGCTGCTGTTACTGCAAACAGGCACCATCTTAAAACTGTTTAAAATAATTGTCAATATTCCAGAGTGTATGAGGCACATTTAGCAACAGCAGTTCACCTACCAGCACCAACACCTTGTGCCAGTTAGGAGGGAGGTGGAAGAAAAACAGCACTGAAGTTATTAACTTGTTTTAGATTAAAATAGATTGAAAAGGTTAAATCTGAAAGTCAACAGATATGCTTTATATTTAACTCTCTCTTTCCTGTTGTTTGCCAAGATAAACCTTCCCTTTGTCTCATTAAGTGGCGAAACCTGACAAATAATAAGTCTCATAATTAGAAACCCCTGTCAGCTCAAACCAAATGCAGGACAAAATCTGCAACATTGACACTCCTCAAAAATAAATAACCAGCGTTGATTATACAAGCTGAGACAGAAGAAAAGGCTTTACCTGCAGTGCCGTTGAGAGAAACGCAGGGAAGGTTTGACACAACCACTTAAAGAGGAGTGCAATATTATTACACACAATAACTAATTCATTTGATGTTTGCCATTAGAAGAGCAGATTAAAATGAACAGGAATAAACAGTCCAAGTCTTGGCCTTGCTGCCCTTTGCTGGGGTTTTCAGACCGCTGTGAAGTGCTAGTATTGAATGTAAGTGTGTTCAGTCGTGCAGTAATGAGTTTAAGAGCAGTGGAAGGATCAGAAGCAGTTTTGACTGGAGGTTACCCAGAACGCTGGGCTTGGGCTCCGTTATGACCTTCATTCGTGTCAGTGATACTCTACCTTCTAAAGCTGCGTTCTGTTACTGTGTATCTCCTTATTATCCCATGATACAGTATGTGTTCTTTATCCTCATGTGTTACTGTCTGCGCACTCATATTATCGAAGGTGTGAAGTCACCAGCGTGTTTTACTTTCAAGTGACCACTACAAAGAGCTCTGTGGTGTGCGATGGTCATTTCTTCCCTTACAGAAACAGTATGTTTCTTAAAGACTTTCCATGGAAAGCATTGCACAAGCTCCCTGTTTCAGGGGGAAGACACACCTCCCAAGTGATATTCTTTTTATACTGGCATCACTATCGGAATTTATGGAGGAAGGCGGCTAAACTCATTGATGGGAAGTACCTCAAAAGGTGAGGCCAGAGACCAAAGAATGTAGTGTGAAAATATGTGTAATGTAGTCGTGTTGTCTAGTCTAAATAAAGAATCTATCACATGAGTTCCACACACCTTACCTGTTGTGCACTTCAATCCCTTGTATACGTCTTCAGTGTCCAGTTTTGAATGAAGCACATGTGCTTTTTGTTTTTAAAACGTAGAATCTGTTACCTTACGTATCCACACTCACACTGTGCTATTTCTGCAATGTTAGAGATGCTTGCACATGCATTGACTCCACTTTTCTGCACTCATTATCTTCAGCCCAGCTGCTGTCTGTGGAAAAGCCTTCAAGCATGGCACCCCTTTTAAAACATTCTTGCTCGTAGTGTTGCAGATTGCATGATTGTTTTGATTTAAAGAAGATGTAAAAACACACACTGACCACCACATAAGCAGCAGCATGGCTGAGAATGAGTTTCATTTCCACAGGAATTGATTGGTTGGAATGTGAAATCTAATAAACAGCAGCTTTGAATTTGTTTCACTCTGGGTAAAACAAGTACAGTCATACAGAAGATAGAAAAAGGTACTTTTCTAATGTGTTTGTATTGCTGTAACCGTAACTGCACAAACAGGTTACATTAAACACATTAACATTTCCCTGATTATATATAATTGCTATATAGCAGAAGATAATTGAAAAGTAGCAGGTGGTCACATAACTGTTTAAGTAAATGCCATTACAAGGGTTAAGCAAAAGCCAATAAATATAATTATAACCTCCAGTAGTTTTCTCTTGTTGTGACTAGCCTGTGCAAAAGGGTCAGACGATCTTGCACAGATGTTAAGCTACACCAGTATACCAGTCCACCGCCTTCATCCACCACTAGAGAGCTCAGAGCAGCTGAATAAGACCCATTTTTTACATACCTTCTCATTCTATACTAGCATGATGTGCGGTGGTAGTGAATTATGCTGCAGTAAAACTGAGGTCAATGTGATTTACAGTTTAGTTGACCTGTCCTGCATCTTCTGCACACTAGAGGGCGATATCTGACTAGAAACTGGTTTGTTATAGATTACTATTGAAATACAATGTTTCACCAGCAGGTGTCACAAGCCAAATCTTGTGAATTCCAAAAGTGCAATACTTACATTGAGAAGTAATTTTTATACTGTACTGCATGATTGCGGTAACAGCTCCAATCTGCCATCGCCTACAGTATATGAAGAAGTTAAGCAGTGCTTTTGCTGAAGATATGGAGAAACGCAGCATTCTCCAGCCCAAATTAAAATAGTTCTGGTGATACTAAATAAAAGACTCATAGACGCTGAGCTCTGGGGCTGGAGAATAACCCGACATGGGTATGGCATACCTTAATTGGGATTTGATACTATAGAGTCCAATAGAGTGCCTTTGCAATATTACTGTACCTGCATGTTTCCATGTGGAGAGTTCACTGGACACATTTAGCCCTTCATTATTTATAGAGCTTTGCCCAAGTCTTTTCAGAGATGTCTGGGTTTATATTGAGATAAAGGTGGATTCTGCTCTTTGCACTAATTGACTTGGTAAGAATAGTGCACCTTGACTGAACTCTATAAATGAACAACTGCATTAGTTTGGATGTGACCTGGATATAGGAGATCGCGAATATGTAGTTTGCAATTGCAAGACAACCAACCATTGGGACCATTTCAATTGGCACTTCTCCTGGATGCTTTTCTTACTAGGGGTGTAACAATACCCTCACGTCACGATACTGTTCATATCCAGTACAATAGTTATCTCGATACATGTGCTGAGCCTCATTGCACACTTGTATGATGCATCGCAAGATCAAATGGTTATGAATGGACCATTTTGTTAGAAGACAAGAATGAAAAGAAACAGAGAGCGCCTGTATCCATAACAACTGTAGAACACATTCTTCATTCTACAACAACGAGCTGCACCATGTGGCACTGTTGGTCTCGTATCACGATATAAACAGAACATACTTCAATTACGATACAATGTATCATGTAAAGAAAGTTTCCCGATTCATCGGTACGCAATGATTTGTTACACTCCTAGTTATTACTTGTCATTAAGAAATACTTAATACCTAGAAATAGTATTCTTCCCCATTCTGCAAACTTCTTCCTTAAATGAATTACTAAGCATTCTTTAGCTCCCATTTTCAATGGGGCTTTTTTCAAGGGGTGGTGAATGTACTGCCTCACAGCTGAGTTATTTTCTGCTGCTGTGTACGTAAACTAGAATTTGTTGTCAACACACTGTAGTTTAATGTACTGTTTAGTCTCCTCCACTCACTGCTTTGTTTTCAGCCAGTGCCAGTAACAGTCTCCCCCTGGTGGCTGAGGGTATTTGAAAGTTCATTAGGATGCTGCTCACCTGAGTCTCTTTGCTCAAGCAAACCAAGCTCTGTTGGTCTCGCAGACAGAGCAGTGGAAAATGGTCCATTTCTTGTATGAAGTCTTTACTACAGAAGCAGAATCTGTCCTAGTTGGGTCTTGGCTGGGTTTAAAGTTTGTCATGCTTGTCTCTTTGGCAGGTGAGTCACAGTGTCCTTCTGAGACACTTGGTCTGAAAACGAATAGCCTCGGATTATGAGGTATTGTACAGCTATGGCCAAACGTTTTGCATCACCCAATACAATTGTCATATTTTGATTCATAAAGTTGAATGAAACCTGCTGAATAATGTTATGTTAAAATATTGAATTACATACCGCTTTGTAGATTTCCATATGTTATTTTTTATTTCTTAGCAGACACCCTTATCCAGGGCAACTTACAGTTGTCCAAATGATACACTGCAGATAAGAGCAGTTATAAACTACAATGAATTCAGCAGTAAATAAGAGCAAATTCAAATGAGAGAAAATGAAAAATACATGAAATAATTACATTTGAGAACTATTTTGACTAAGAGCAGTTAAACTAGAAATATTTGGTTATAGGAGTAAATTCCATTAAGAGCAAGTAATAAGTACAATAAATGGATAAGAGCAATTACAAAAAATGTGAATACGGTTAGAATCAAGTACAATATACAGAAAATATAATTCTGATTGAAAGCAGTAGTGGAATACTGCAAAGTGTGGAGCGGTTAAGTGCAGGTACAAGAGGATGCAAGTACTGACACAATTAGTTGCCATATAGTCCAGTATAGGCGAGAGTTGTGAGGTTTATAGCTGTATGAACAGGCATGTCTTGAGGAGGCGCTGGAAGGTGGTCAGGGACGGAGCAGTCCTGATATCTGTGGACAGGTCATTCCACAACTGAGGGGCGAGGGTGGCTCTGGAAGCGGGGGGGGGGGGGGGGGGGGGTACAGCTGTACAGCTGTTATTCGCGCCCCGTCTCCTGAGCTCGCCGTCTCTCCAGGGGAGGGGGGTGGGGGGTACAGAGGACTGGAGCAGGCGAGAGGGGGTGTAAGAAGAAATAATAGTCTGGATGTAGGAGGGGACAGAAAGGTTGAGAAAGCAATTGGTGAACATACTTAATGAAAAACTGTAAAAATTTATTTTTAACTGTCTCAGTCCTACAATTGTAGGTGATGCACAGCTTTTATCCATAGCTGTAGGCTACCAAGTGTCAGCTGAGAAATGTGGAGCCGAGATTACAGGAACATTAAATGCATCCATTTTTACCTCCCAGAGCTGTCTCTACAGGCTGTCATTGCCAGACTTTCTCTCCCTGCATCACACAGGCTCTGACGTGCTGACAGACACAATTCAGCTTGTCTCTGCTCTTATTAACCTTGCAGTCTCATCCACGGCTTGTTTGTTTCTTGTGCATAATGGAGTTTCATCTACTGTAAATGAGATCTGTGATGCCACTAAATTGGAAATACAGTAATCGCATTGTACATGTACTGTATGTGCTTTCCAGAAAACACCCGTCATATTGCAGACACATTACATCAGCCTGTTTGACATCTTTAACCGGTGTGCCTTTTTCCATATTATATAAATTATAACTCAGTTTATCTGAACTTCTGTAAATAGTAGGGAAAGGGTTAGACCTTTGATACTGGTGGATAATGTTGGGTGATACGCTGGCCTTGAGCAATCGCTATTTTGTAAATGACTAAATGTAATTCTGTACAATTCAATTCTTTATAAATTGGAAGAAGCCAGATTCAGTTAAGTGAACAATAACATCGTAAAAAGTGAAAGATAATATTGAACTAATCACATAAAAACAATGACTTCTTCTAAAAAGAGGCACAATCAGAGTACAGTACAGCATGTTCTTTGAAAGCATCCAGCAGTCTGGGCATAATTAAAATGACTGGCGTAGTTATTTCAGTCCGTTCCTATGGGCAGACCTAAAGCATTTTTTCTTTTTGTTTTTACAGTATCCCACTCTCTGTGGAATAATAAGACTATCATATCTATCAATACCACACAGCTTCAATTTACACCAGTAGCTATGTATTCATGGATTTGTAATGTCGCCATGGAGCTGCTTACTTTATGATGTTAATGGTTTTGACAGTATAATTCACAGTCTAGGGTAGTAGTCCAGTTGCTGTAAATAGCTGGTAACTCTTTTGCCATTGCTGGTCATGCTGTGTTTTTTAAATGGTTCTTGCAGGGTTTCTTCAGGGTTATACACTGGTTTCATGATCATACCCCAATGGTATTATCTGACATACCTGCACTACTGTAAGACTTTGTGATATTTTTGGATGTTCACAGTGTTGATTCAACGTGACTTTGCCTGGCCCGCTGTAACTCAAAAGCACCTTCTAATCATCTTCCTAGATGTATTTTGCTGTTGATGTCTATGAACAAGTCCCTGCTAATAGTATAGATGTATGCTAATAGTATACATCTCGAAATCAGTAATATCAGGTTCTTCTAACACTGATGAGACCTGTTTCCCTGGTCTATGTAAAATAGTGGAGCTACAATATTTGTATCACAACACTGAGGCAACATGTCTGTACAGAAGGCACTTGTTTAAGTGGTGCTATCATGTTCATTGTTTCTTTAATGAGATTCTTCAACCAAAAAAAACCCCCAAAAAACCCCACATACTATCTCTTCCAAGTATTTGTACTCTTTTGTGAGTCTTGTTTTTTTCAAAGTGTTTACACACATTTTGAAACACGACACATGTATTATTAGTTGGTCTTATGTTTTTCTCAGTTGTGCTATACATGTATTTTCCTCCAGACTGGTTAAGGCTTCTTGTATTTTGAAAGCTTCCTATTTGCATTCTGCTTCGTTGTCTCATTATGTGTTGTGTGCACAGCAACACGGATCCCTTGGCTTCAGGTCCCCGTGCTGGTCTGGGGTTGACAGATGAAGCCAGCAATGTTAGAAACAGTCTCCCTGTCCATTTTTAATCTGTGCTCAAAAACCTTTTGCTCCATCTGCTGTGACAAACCGAAATCCTGTGAGTATAACCACTCACTGCTAATATAACCCGCTCTCTTTAAAACTACACCTGTGCCGTCCATAAGAATTCTTCTTCTGTTGGCTTTCTTTATTACTGTATTCAATAGGATCTGGGTTTGACAAGCCATGTTTCTCATAAGAAGCATTACAGTGACACAATCAGGCCTCCACTTGGCATCTTTCATACCTAGAACCTCAAAGAGCTTTACAAAAATTATAGCACCACCCTAAACAGCAGGTCGGTTTGCTACTGCATACTGTGGTATTTCATGCAGTATGGAACACCACTGTGCTTTGGAACAGTGCTGTAGAGTCTGTTTATATGGGAACACTGTATTACAACCAAATCATTGAGTACCATTGAAGGGAAGCCAACTCAAGGGTGCAAAAAGGGTGCTGTTTTATAACTCTAGAAGACAGACTGCAGGAAGGAAATGTATGCATTAGGCTCATCCGGTGTGCTACTTAAAAACAATACATGAATTGCAACAGTAATTTCAGACAGGCTCGTTGAAAATACATTATAAAAATGTGCGGATGAACACATTTTCATTAGTTATTCAAACTACAAATATAAATGGGTACAGTTCCATATTTACTACGTTTTTCAGGTTTTTTTCAGCTTTTGTTTATTCTCAAATAAAAAGCACACTGCGATGCTGTTGTTCTTCTCCTTTGTTATTCAGCTATAGTATATTACAAGAGAATTATAAATCATTAGGCAAGAGGAAAAAAACCGTGAGAAAAGAAGTGAAATTATCACTGATATTAAGAGAAACGAGATCAGCTTCGTGTGCCCTGACATGCTTAATAAAGTTATTTTGATCTCATGGCTTCTGAACATGTTGATTTCCAGACACTGTTTGCCCTCAATAACTTACCCTTAATTAATCATGAGATTCCCAACAGAGACCACCAGGGAGCCCACGGGGGCACAGCTGAGCCACGCTTCTAAATGACTTTTATCACACTGCTGATGCGCTTATCAATACTGTAGCTAGTACTTCAGCGGGTAATGTAATGAGAAAGATTGATGCTTTCATTTCCTTCAGTGCCCGCAGCAGGTCAATCTGTATCTGAGAAAAACTGAGTTTAGGAAGAAATGGAAATACAGTGCGTTCGTTTGTAAAAATAGAGAAGAATGCTGTCTACGGGGCCAGACCTTTTTAGACTTTATTGAGGCCCAAACGAGTTAATAAACATACCTTGAGTGTCTTACTCAAGCTGATAATCCTGTAGTATAACTTTACTTTGTAACATATCTTAGCAGTAGTATTTACAGTATAGTGTATCTCATAACACACGGTGCAGTGTTAGGGGGCGGCTACTCTACCTCTAGCAGTGTGTCTGGGACTCTTGTAAATTCACACTAAAGTGCTGTGGCTTTTAAAGGCCTCTACACAATATGTGCAGAAGTTAGTCCACGTAGATGGATAGCAGACGTTCTTTTACCAGGTTTGGGATTTTATCATTGATGGGACTCCACCCATTGGCAACTGTATCCCTTTCAAGAGGGATACCATTAGATTCCATGATAATAGCATGGCATTTCTCAGAGTAAACACCAGCAGAGCTACTGCACTAGCAGATCACAACATTACCAGAAGAAGCAACACAGTCATTTTCAATACTAATGATACAGTGTGGGACTGCAATAGATTCAATATACTGTAAATGTAAGTCATGTTGTCTTACTTTTCGAGGTTCTGACATATGTAAGCAAGGTACACTATGCATGTGCATTTCTTATGAGATGCTCCTCTGTGTTATGGATGAAGGTCATTGCTCAGGTTTTCACAGACAGAAGAACACAGAGAGACCAAGTGCATGGATATAGTCCTCAACAGGCCTGATTCAACCCCGATTTCATTCCCAGCACCTCAGTAAACACCTTGGTTATTCCATTATGTCACTTATTACAAGGTAGCCTGTTTTCACAGATAATGATGATTAACTTGGAGATGAAATCCATGCTTATTTTGAAGTGTTTATTTTTTTTTTTTTTTTGCTTTTGGCTTTTTGCATGCTGTGACATATTACTTTGAACTGAATGGAGTATTTGTTTACTGCAATTTACTTAATTTCATATTTACTTTCAGTTATAAAAGACTTAGAATAACACTACCCATAGGCCTGAGAAAAAAAGAACAGGTAGAATTAAAACCAGCCATCTTACTTTGCCGCCATGTGGCAGATGCTGTGCACTGCACTGTATAGGTCCCCAGTGCTGCCGGCTGATGGGCCTCTCTGTGTCGGTCATTGAAGAGCCTGAGATTGAGTAAGTATCTCAGTCTTACAGATAGCCATGGACTGGTGACCGTCTACTGTAACACACAGATACTTACAGTGTTTTATTATGCTCAGCAAGGACTGTTCCAGGAATATTTACATGCATATCCTGCCTGTAGAGCTTGTATTATCTTTCATTTCACCCCTGAGAATTTTGGTTTTCATTTGTTTCAACTTGACCTCTTCCCTAAAAAGGCCACCTGTTTCCCAGTGAAATCTTTTTACAGAATCGAATTAAAAGGTTTAGTCGCGTGGCATACAGACATCGTTGAGATTAGTTGTTAATACGGCTCTTGCATTCTGGCTGGATTCCAGAAGGGTAATAACATATTTACACAGCATTTTGAGCTCATTAAGTTAAATAGTGTGTTTTATTTAAAAACAAAGTAGCTGAGGCAAATGGTGATAAGAAAGAAGCAATGCATTTAAACAACTGATTGTAAGAAAGCTGGATGTTTGTAAAGGGTAATGTGCCATGCCATTGTTTGAACTGAAATAGAGTTGAATGGGATAAGGCATCTTGCATGTCGGCTAATACAATCTAAGTTACATTGGGCATTTAATAATGTTTATTCAAAGTAAAAGACATAATAAAACGATAGTGACAACAGAGGCTGTTTACTGCAGCGTTTGTGGTGTGAATCACAAGCAATGTATCTTCTTTTTTTTCCTGATTTTTATTGTCGGTCTCCTTTAAAATGTTGTCGACAGTTCCTAATCCACAGTGTTAGGTTGCAGTGAATATGAGTGCTGTTCATCTTTCATATTTTAACCTCTTGTCTGTGCTTGTGGTGTCATTGAACGAGCACATGACTCAAGCTGGTGCATAAGAGAGGTGCACCGTGGGAAGTGACAGGACAGTCATATCAGACTTGCAGGAGAGATCTGACATTTACTGATCTTATTAATCTTGTTAGTGTAGCTTTTGTGTCTAGAGCAAATCATCATCATCAATATATATGTATATATTATATGAATAGAATATAATGGTCTGGAATAGAACAGAACAGAATAGAATAGAATAAAATAGAATAGAATAGAATAGTCATTTTGTAATCTGAAGGTTTGATGCCTTTGCTTATACATTTAATAACCCTGTTACCAGCATGGCAGATTCTGCCATCATGGTTTGAACCCCAGTTAAGACTTCAATGCAGCTGATTGAACCAGCTGGTGATGTTTGTCTTTGTCTTAGTAATATTGAAAATGCTTAACAACCTTTGTGACTGTCAATTGCCTCTGGAAGAGTAATTAAACAACGCACCACATTTCAAACCCTTGCAGTGAGTATCAGTCATTATTAGGTGTTTGCTGAGGTGCCCTTAATACAGTGAATCATTGCTCTTAAGTAATGCTTTCAACCAGCCTAAGAGAATATCTTACAATAAAAGTATTCACCAAACAAAGATGTATTGCTTGAGTAGCTTCCTGTAACTCTGCATATAATCTTCAAATCCTGGTGTATTGTTTAGTAAGGAAGTAGCCATTCATTAGCAGGCTGGATCCTGACTCGAACTGCATCTCATTATCCACTGCAGTAAGTGGATGTGTGCATCTGTTGCTTGGTCTGTGGATGTTCAGTTTGATTTAGTTCAACTTCATATCCTACAGAACGTACTAATGTAGTCCATTGTTCTTGCGGTGCATTTCAATTTGGTAAGTTATTGTGTCAGAATTGTCAGAATTCCCAATACTGTGCTTTGAATGTCACAATGCTTTTTACTTTTAGAACATTCTCACTGCCTGCTGTCTTCCATGTTCTATGTAAAATTGCAACTGAATCGTGTATTGAACAGCATGGTTTTTACTTTGCGAGCTGGTAAACATGTATTGACTGATGGTTTGCCCTGGTGCCCAATCTGGAGCCTCACGTATGTATTTTACTACAAGCAAAGGCATGTTTTCACTTGTGTATGAAGGCTTTCTTGAAGTCTATACATTTCTGTGCTTATTGCTTTTGAACAATAGGGTAAATACAATGCAGTGGAGGCTGCAACTATTAGTATTGTGAATGTTATAAAACAGCAGCTGCGTTGGCTGAGGCTTTCACTCATAATGCCCAGCCATGTTTTTTTTTGTTGGTTTTAGCAATAATGAGCTAGATGTTCTACAGAAACAATGGAGCTAAGGTGTGTCCAGCAGTACTGTATGTAATACCAGCTACAGCACTGATGAGAATCTCATTGCAGGAAGCACATATATTCCTTATTAGCAAGTGCTTGAAGGCTGAAAGCTTAAGTACAATAGATCAGGTAAAAACCAAAGGGAGTCACAAGAGATAACTGTACAGGAATATACTGTGTCGTCATTCTGTTTTGGCTGTGCTTCAGAAGGGAAATACTTTGTTCTGCTCAACTCCAATTCAGTATAAAGCAACCTGAAATATAAAATAAAAAAATACATATATATATATATTTTTTTAAAAAGCTGTTTACCCACAAGACTTGGCATAGAGCGCACAAATATGCAACAGGAATGACATTTCTGAGATAGAGAGCACTTTACTCTATGCCATGTACATGGTGTACTCTTTATTAATGTGCAGCAATCAAGCCCACACACACACACACACACACACACACACACACACACACACACACACACACACACACACACACACACACACACACACACTCCGGGTGACGTGAAGACAGCACAACACCTTGAGCATCTCCTGTGGTACCCTGTACCTCGAGAAGGTCAGAGGAGACTGCACTCTGCAATCTCTACATTATTAACTCTTAATTAATGAGTTCACATTTAAAACATGCAAACGTACTATGACTTCATTTGAGCTTAAAGTTAAAATGGTTTACATATTAATAATGGTAGCGCTCACCTCTTTTTCACATATTTGCAATCTGACTTGATTTAAATAGACATGTCTACATGAAGACAGATTAGTGGTTTGACTCCACTTGCATGTCAACAGATTATTCAGGTAATGTATTTGGAGCACTCACATTCACTGGAATACAGTCTGTCACATGTTGCAACCTTTAATGAGATGGTGAGCTAAGATTTATCCCAGATGGTCGTATCAATTGTGCCCTAACTCTGTTAGAGCGCAGTGCATTTGTTAACAAAGTCCACTGACCGCGCTAGCGCTTCGCCGACCCTCTCAGCATCATGATTGATTGCTTCTCATGGAGCGTTTCTTCTGTTTGCCAGTTTTGTGTAAATGATTAGGCTAATCGCGACATTTATTATCCACAGCTTGCCGTGCATGCAAAGCAGCTTTCCCCAGCTGGGCAGGACAATGCAGTATTCCCTTTCAAATGGGGTGCAAACTTTATCACAAAAGTGACACTATAAAGAGAAAAGCCTGAGTCGCTAGGATAGGATAGTATGTGCGCGCCATCCTTCCAGATAAGCACAGCATGATGCCCCTACCATTCATAAGACCGTTTACATGCACTGTTTAGACTGAGTAATATATAAACCAGAACACCACAATCACAATCAACTGAGCTGTGGGCTCTAACATTTACTGGATATGAAACATATACCATACAAATGCTAGGAATTCTAACCAAGACTATACATCGAGTCCTTTGCCTTTTTTTAGCACCAGAATATTGGGCCCTATTTCCATATATATTGAAATGATAAGGTATGCCTTATTTAATTTACAGGTAGTGAGGTAAAAAAAAAAAATGCTATAATCCCACGTTCTGTAATGATAGCAATACATTTCTGTACGATAGTCAGTAAAGCTATGTGTCCAATAGGCATTTTGAAAGAAGATCTAGTTTAACACAATCTTTTGCAGTAATGATGCTTGCCATGAGGGTTAGTGTGTGTCTCTCAAAGAGCTAATTGCTGTATTGACTGTACACAACTCACAAGTCTTCACGTACTATACTGGCTACTGGATTGTTTTATGGTGGAAAAAGTAGAGCTTTAAATGTGCATGGGTCCTTTTCACATTGGGATTAAAGTGTGAGCATGTTTCTGAACACACAGGTGTTTAGGAATTCAGCACATGGTGTTTCATTAAACATGCATTCAAAATGAAGCACACGTAAATGATTTCAGGGCTACAGTGTAGTTTTGAAATCATTTTTCTTCTTCACTTGAGTCGAGTGTAAACAGTCCTATTGGTGGGGCTCTATGAAGTGTGGAAGTACTGTAGACATCAATTGCATGAGACGCGCCTGTCAGCAAATGAAACGAATCAAAGCTGGCGCTGAATATTTTGCCAGCAGCTAGATCAAATAATGAAGGAAAGTAAATCAAAGGAAAATATCTTATTTTCTGAGACGCAGTAAAATAATGAGGATGCCATAGGTATTCTATTTTGTAAGTATTCTACTTGGCAGCATGTACTTTGATATAATGAATTTCACCTGTTGACAGGTTCCGAGGAGAAAATAAAATAATTAAAACGTGTAATGAAATGAATGCTAACACACAAGAATGTAGTCCGTATCAAATTTACTGTAAAATACGACTGCATAAGCTTTGTACTCCTTTCTGTATGGTTTTTCATGCCACCATCTGTCATACAGCCTTTTACAAGTGATAACGCCATCTGCAATCAGGACAAACAACAGAGCGCTGAACTGTAGCACAAACGGAGATAACAGGCATTTCTCATGGGAGCCGTTTATTTGGTGGTCAATAAGAATAAAATGCTTTAGATGAGGTCAATCTATTATTGTGGTATTGTGCAGCTTTTAAATTTTTTTCTGTGGGTGTGTATTTGTAGTGTTTATTCTTGGAGTATGACGATGGCACACTCTTTCCCCAGTGAATTTACATAAAATTCATTTGAACCCTTTCTGTCCTGAATTTGTTGAGCTGAAGAATGCAATATTAAGTTATACAAAAAAGGAACTCCTTTATTAAGTATACATGAGAACAGGACAAAACCTTTTTTACATGTATTTTGGTAAATGCAATGTTAAAGTCCCATTAGTGCTTTAAGAGCAACATACTTCAGATAAGGCAAGATCGTGAGGTCCCACCAGGACTGAAAGGGTTAAAAGCAGCTTTTTTCATTTAATGTAGTTTTAATGTGTTCAGTTGGCTGAGAATGAAATCAAGGCGCCTGTGTCCGACTGTGACCCAGAAGCTGCCACTTACAGCCTTTCTGAGAACGGTTAAGAGAGGGGTGGACTAATGGGAAGTTGAAAAAATAAAAGCGAAAAGTTGGACCCATTTTGCTGAATCCTACTTAATTCATCTCATCGTGACAGAGTGCCCAAAATAAAACATTACAATATAATCAAAAATTAATTTCCTTTATTTGTAGAAATGTATTTAAACAATTTCCTTTCTACAACAATTAAAGTCAAAGAAGGTGCGATGTATGTTCCTCTCTCAGAGTGCTGCGTAGATAATGAAATGAGTGCTGAAAGATGTCCCTTTGTGCCATTCCCCCTCTCTACGTACTGTGACCCTGAATGTCCCAGCTTTCCTTTCTTGTCTAAATACCCTTTGCAATATAATGAAGCTGATAACGGGAGCTGTTGGTGTTGCCTAGCAACACATATTGAGTGGAGCTTGGGCCTGCTGATAGAGGAGATTAGCAGCCTCAGATAAAGTCCCTCCATTGACGGTCTAATGCTTATCTTAATACCAATATTATACTGTCAAGAAAACAGCAACTGCTAGTTTCTAAACCATTCAGGGTTTTCAAGAAATGGATGTGGCATCAAGATTGTTGTAATAAAAATAAAATATATTTTAGCTTGAAGACATTGTTAGATATTGTATGGGGCTGTATACAGTATAAAAGCTTGAAGACATTGTTAGATATTGTATGGGGCTGTATACAGTATAAAAGCTTGAAGACATTGTTAGATATTGTATGGGGCTGTATACAGTATAAGAGCTTGAAGACATTGTTAGATATTGTATGGGGCTGTATACAGTATAAGAGCTTGAAGACATTGTTAGATATTGTCTGGGGCTGTATACAGTATAAGAGCTTGAAGACATTGTTAGATATTGTATGGGGCATTGTTAGATATTGTATGGGGCTGTATACAGTATAAGAGCTTGAAGACATTGTTAGATATTGTATGGGGCTGTATACAATATAAGAGCTTGAAGACATTGTTAAATATTGTATGTATACAGTATAAGAGCTTGTATACAGTATAAGAGCTTGAAGACATTGTTAGATATTGTATGGGGCTGTATACAGTATAAAGAGCTTGAAGACATTGTTAGATATTGTGTGGGGCTGTATACAGTATAAGAGCTTGAAGACATTATTTAGATATTGTATGGGGCTGTATACAGTATAAGAGCTTGAAGACATTGTTAGATATTGTATGGGGCTGTATACAGTATAAAAGCTTGAAGACATTGTTAGATATTGTATGGGGCTGTATACAGTATAAGAGCTTGAAGACATTGTTAGATATTGTAGCTATGGGGCTGTATACAGTATAAGAGCTTGAAGACATTGTTAGATATTGTATGGGGCTGTATACAGTATAAGAGCTTGAAGACATTGTTAGATATTGTATGGGGCTGTATACAGTATAAGAGCTTGAAGACATTGTTAGATAGTATACAGTATAAGAGCTTGAAGACACAGTATAAGAGCTTGTTAGATATTGTATGGGGCTGTATACAGTATAAGAGCTTGAAGACATTGTTAGATATTGTGTGGGGCTGTATACAGTATATAAAGCTTGAAGACTTGTTAGAAGTACATATGTATAAGATATTGTATGGGGCTGTATACAGCATAAGAGCCTGCTGTTCCTCACTTTGGTTGACTCTGTTGTCTCTGTTTTCCTTGCAGATTGGTTGTTCGGCAGGTGCCAGCGGGTTCCAGTGATAGACGTATACAGATACGAAGTTTCACCTCCTGTTCTGCAGAGCCTCAGGAGCCTCCTGCTCAAGCTGTCTCACAGAGGTACAGTGTAAATTGCCATTGACAGAAGCTCTTCCTGTCAGAATGACCTGCTCAGCTTGGGCTGGGACATTGAGGCACACTTTATGCTGGTTTCACAGGCCCTGATTGCAGTATGTAGCACTAATCTGGGACATCAGAGTGCTAGTTTAGGTAAAGTGGTCCAAGATTAGTGATAACTTGGGTCTCTGATACCCGCTGTTTAACTTCTTCAAGTTGTTGGTTTAGTATATTGAACCCACTTTGTTTTGAATAGGCTGAACTAGACATTGGTAGATCTGAGCACCAGCAATGTAAATCATTGAAGGAAAGGGGACTTTTTCAAAAACAAAAAACACTTTGTATTTTTGTCTTTAAAAGTAAGTCAGATGCCAAAATGCAGACCTATTCTTAACATTTAAAAGGGAGTTCAGATTCAGCACTGTTTAGATTAATGAGTAGACCCCTATACACTCCAATAAAGTATATCAGTTTATTCATAACTATTAAAAATGTGTAATACTTAAAAGAAGTAAACACACACTTCAACAGGCTATCTTCCTAGATTATTTTAGTGTTGTAAAATATAAGAGCCAGTAAATGTAGAATTGGTAGAATAAAGCATGCATACTTTATATGCTTAACCCAATAATAAAGCAATAGGATATCATGTGTTGGTTCATACATGTAATTATCCAGTCCTATTGGAAGAATTTGCCTTTCATCTTTAGGTATATCTTTGACTGTGTCACAGCAGGACAGAAAAGAATGAGCCTGATGGTCACAGCTTACAAACCACAGTCTACATAACTAAACTGGTACAACTTACAAATAGGTCAAGTGTTAACTAGCAGAGGTAAAAGGTCAAGTAAAATACTTTGGTGAAGCTCAAACACGGCATACGCAGCACTGTAGCCGGCGAAGTCAAGTGTCATGCCTTAAAGTTCATCACAGGGTTTTATGTTTACACTGAGGAGGTGTTTCAGGAGAAGGCTATACTTAGTAATCAACAATGGAGTTAATTCACTTTTACCTTAGATCAGATCACTTAAACATCAAGCATATTTTAGGTGCTTCCAATACCTGATTAAATTGTCAATTGAATTGCTAGTATCTTATTTGGCGAGGAAAGGACTATGTCCCTGCTGTGCACCAGAGTTCCCCTCCTCCTCCTCCTCAGCCTCTGTCTGCTTTCTGGCTTCGTCTAACAGGGAGGGCAGCTATCCTGCCCCCCTGCCCATGGCTTCCCTACAGTCAGCATCTCCACTTATCTGCAAGGTAATTTATGGACAGTACTTCGAAAGGGAAGCCAAAGGCTAAAGAATGTAGTGTAAAATATGTATAATGTAGTCGTGTTGTCTAGTCTATGGTTTAGCTGATTTGTACCCTGTTAGCATCGTAATTGTTGTATTAATTGCTCTAAATCCCTAAATGCAAAATGTTCTAGTGTGTATATCGGGTGGGAGCTTGCTTAGATTATTACAGTTTATAAAATGGGTATTTTAAATACTCTATTCTGATTGGCCAAAACAGGTCACATGGGGGTGTTGATATTATAGCATATCACCATGGGTCGGCACTTCTTTTCAAAAAGGGGCAAATCACCGGTAGATATCCATACACCACTAGAATTTTGAAAAGAAAACGGCAGACATATTTAAATTTATCACAATAAACATGACTGAAGAGATTTATGTACTGGTAAATGTTAACCCTTTAGGAAACCGAAGTATACATGAGATATTTGAATGAATCTGAATCAGACACCAATGTTAAAGTACTGAAAAAAATCAAAAGTATTCAAAACTTGCCATTCTGATCTCTCAGCTCCTTCTGCCTGAAATACAGCATTTCCATATCCTATTTTGAAAATATATAGTTTAAAAAATATCTTAAACTTTCAGCTTTTTACAAAAGATGTGGGTCACTCTTAAAAGGACTTTGATGATTAAATGGATGTTTTGTTGTCGTTGCTCCCGGTCTGTCCGGTCTACTCCTCTGGTCGGTCTGCCTACTGCCAGTGGTCCCACCCACTGCGCTGCTATGTGATGTAATGCAGAATATTTATAAATCCATCTCGACAATTCCTGCCATACCTTTTAAATGTGTCCAGGTATGATGGTATATCATCCCTTCTGCTGTGCCCAAAATTGTTTTAAATTGTTTCTTAACACTGGCCCAGTAGTTCTCCATGTTGTCCAGCCGTAAACTACAAAGTCAGTTTGATAAGTAACCGGGTATTCCGTGCAAATAAGGTCTTTCTTGCCACTGTGAAGCTGTAGCACAAATCTAGTATGGATACCCCCTCTTACTGCCCTGGATAACAAAGGACGATTTAAAAACACACACAACACTGTCACCTGATACTGTTGCAGGCCTTGTGTGGAAGAGTCTGTGTGATTTAAAGGCAGACTCATTTGTGCTGTGCCATGAGAAAAATGGGCAGTAATATTTTACTTTAAATTGTAATGAACAAACCAAGAATTACAAGAAGTATAACACATCAAATACAGAAAAACTGCATTTTCAATGGCAATATTCAATTCAACATCTACAAATAGCTTTTTTTTTTTCTTAAATAATACATTTTTTTCTTTTTTTTTTTTTAAGTTATATGGAACTATTTTTTTGTTAGGTCAGTTTTAGGTGGAAAGATATTTAATTAAAAAATTACTTTTCTGTTAGTTCAATTCTGTTAATTGCTTTGTACACAATTTCTAGTGTCTTGGCTGTAAACACGTTTGAAAGCACCAGTTATTCTTATTTCAGAAACCCTGTTTTTGGAGCCTTGTCAACATGTGTTTTTTTGACTCAGAGACAAGCTGGCTTTGGACCCATTTCTGCTGCAATGGAAAGTACTGAGCTCTCTAGCAGCTGCTGAGCTGAAAAAAAAAGTCAGAAGCCAGAAAAATAATCATCATCCATTTACAGGACATTAGCACTGATTTTTAAAATAAGTCACTGTAGTGTACATAATTATATTAGGATGGATATTCATGCATAGTCAGTAAGTGTGTGTCATCTAATTAGCGTGTTTAAATAGGATAACAGCGTTTGTAACACGATACATTGCAGAGCCCCTTTGGTTAGCAGGAGTTTCAAATCTGCGAATGCCGTTATTAAACGTTCTTCTCTGTTATTTTTCTTCATTACTGTGTATGGTCTGATTTTATTGGTTTAAGTTGGTGTTTTGTGCTCCCCTGACTGTATGACTCACCCTCACACTGTTGTGCCTCAGGGACGCCCCCTAGAAGCTAGTTTTACTATTCATTATCAACCAGTATGAATGGTGGGCATCATTTAAGTGTAAAGTGTGTATGGTGCTGTAAGTTGTGATTAAGTAGCTCTTTGACGAAACAGCTTTGCACTTGTCATAGCTGGTGATTGTCAGAGACGTCCGTCTGGGTCATCCACTCTGGGATATTCTTCAGATCAGCATGATTATTAGGGTGTCTGTATTGAGATCAGGAAAGTCTACTCCACATAATCCTCTTCAAGTTCTCCTGTAGCATATTGCATTCATATTGCTTGAAACTTAACACAAAACAACACAAAAAGAGAATTTTCTGTATGCTTATTTTGTATTTTGATAGGAACCTGGGTCAGATCATGTCTGTGATTTTTTTCCACCAGGGCCAATAAAACTCAATCCTATCTCATTACTATAATGTTGTACTGAACCCATCTAGTGGATGTTGATATTCCCACAAAAGCAAACAGCTTGAAAGGTTAATTTAAGGATTAAAAAATGTGCCTAAGTTATTTATTGCTTGTCTTGTAACATTAATAGTTTCCATGTTGATATACCTTGAAAAGTCTGACCCTTATTGTACAAAAGATCAGTTGTTATTTCTATTGCAGTGTCTCAATATCCCACCAGAGGGCAGTCACTGCATTAGGTTGTCTTGTAGAACGTTCTCCACAACAAAGCATACTGGCTATTCAGGGAGAGTAAATGAGAAGTTGGTATTGACAAATCCGAAACAGTGTTGTAATCGCACCCCAATTGAAATGAGAAATATGACCAGCAGAGATTTTAATGAGGTTCTCAAGCTAGACCTCAGACCCAATTAGACACGAGGGAAATGTCTTTTCCATTCCCATGTATAGTGACTGACACTACGACGCAAACATCTCAACAATTTCTACAAGCTTTGAAGTAGCGTAGTGATTACCAGGATCTGCAAGAGAAAACATAGCTGTATGGTGTGCTTTAATTAGCAACATGACCCACGATTTACAGGAAGTCAGCCTTACTGTACGTCATGATCGCCAGCGTTTGCAACACAAAGTAATGCAAGTAATACATATTGATGTGTTTTCATTGAAGTGACCTTTGAATTCAGCTCATTCAATAGACTTAACCTTCTGTAAATGTATTTATATATTGACAACATTCTTCTTCACCCCACTGCCACCTTAAATGGGGGTTTTATGTCTGTTATTGCATTAGGTGCTTGATGATTTTAACCTAAAGGGGCTGTTAGTACTGTGGCAATTACTAAACAGCTTAAATGCATTCCTAACATAGGATGCCTGTGTTATTTACTATTTGCAATCAGAGTGGGCTCGACCTTTACAGTAGTGCTTTCAAATACAAATACTACCCCTTTAGACATTTTAAATAACTATTGTTTTAGGATACATTCAAATGGTTGTGGGACTAGGGCTGTTATTAATGCCCAAAGAGGCTATCGCAGGGGTAATAAAAGCTCATTTGGAGATATTATAGTTAAGTAGCACTGACTATCAGTCTGTGACATGCTAATGAGCAGAACGAGGTTAGGTTTGGAAGATGGAAGCGTGTAACCATTGTTTGCTACAGAAGAACAACAGTAACTGCACAGAAGATTACTAACCAGTTCTGTATGCCCTGGATCCCATCAAGTATATACAGTAGCTACGGAAGCCTAATGCCTAAAAACAAAGTGTTTCATGGCTGATGTTTCATCATCTCTGTATCAGTAGTACATATTTAACTGATTTTTACAGAACATTCCAAGGCCATGTAAAAATGCTAAAGAGAAAGTGCATCATTTTTCTTTTCTTTTTTACACTGATTTTCACTTTTTTATTTTTTAATAAGCACTGATAAATTGACAGAGAATTCAGTTTAAATAAAAATAAAGGACCTAGTAAATATAATATCAAATGGACAACCTGCCAGTGGCCACAAATACAGGTTCAGTATCACTAGGTATTACCAGGTGCTGCATTCACAAGCTCTTAGTGCACCTCTGGATGGAGAGGAGCCCTCTCTTCCACAAGCTCTTAGTGCACCTCTGGATGGAGAGGAGTCCTCTCTTCCACAAGCTCTTAGTGCACCTCTGGATGGAGAGGAGCCCTCTCTTCCACAAGCTCTTAGTGCACCTCTGGATGGAGAGGAGCCCTCTCTTCCACAAGCTCTTAGTGCACCTCTGGATGGAGAGGAGTCCTCTCTTCCACAAGCTCTTAGTGCACCTCTGGATGGAGAGGAGTCCTTTCTTCCACAAGCTCTTAGTGCACCTCTGGATGGAGAGGAGCCCTCTCTTCCACAAGCTCTTAGTGCACCTCTGGATGGAGAGGAGCCCTCTCTTCCACAAGCTCTTAGTGCACCTCTGGATGGAGAGGAGCCCTCTCTTCCACAAGCTCTTAGTGCACCTCTGGATGGAGAGGAGCCCTCTCTTCCACAAGCTCTTAGTGCACCTCTGGATGGAGAGGAGTCCTCTCTTCCACAAGCTCTTAGTGCACCTCTGGATGGAGAGGAGTCCTCTCTTCCACAAGCTCTTAGTGCACCTCTGGATGGAGAGGAGCCCTCTCTTCCACAAGCTCTTAGTGCACCTCTGGATGGAGAGGAGTCCTCTCTTCCACAAGCTCTTAGTGTACCTCTGGATGGAGAGGAGGCCTCTCTTCCACAAGTTTTTAATGCTCTTTTACACTATAATAATAATAATAATAATAATTATTATTATTATTCACTATTCATAGTGGACAACCATGACAAAGCGTTTTATAGAGGTAGACTGTGAACTGCATTATATGCATAGTCACTTACAATAGGACATTGATTTAACATCTTATCCACAGGATGGAGCACAAGGAGGTTAAGTGACTTGCTTACGGTCACACACAGTGAGTCAGTCAATGGCAGAGGTGGGAGTTGAACCAGTGACAAGCCCTGGACTTTAACCACTAGACCACACTGCCTCCTTATGTTTTGGTTCATGAATTTGTTACCCAGCATAATGTACATTTAATTAAAAAGTGCAGGAACAGGGATATTGCTGACTTAGCAACAGCAGCTAATGCTGAGTTATTTTTCAGTATTTTTGTCCCAAGTTCAGCTCCTTGGTTTATATGGTGTGTGGTTTTTTTTTACAGGCACTGTTGGCATGCCTTGTTGAAAGTGTTCCTTTGGTGTAGTGCATTAACATTATGAGATGACTCATTTACAGCCAGACACACACACATACTGAACAGGGCTCACAGCCAGAAGCAACATTAACGTTGTGATTCTGAATTTCATTCTCGGAGGAATTGGAAGCTAATGACGAGTAGATTAACTCGGAGTAAAGACTTGCAGGAGCACAGGCAGCTCAGTCTTCAGCTTCTGCTTTCACTGCAATTGATTTTGGAGGAGGGCATCTGAGAGAGAATCCGAAATGGAATGACAACAAGGGTTTTGACTGGTCTGTGAAAGGTGCACCAGTAAGGCGTAGAGGGGATGTTACGCTGGAGTGGTGGCAGGAGGAAAACTGGGTGGGGGATTTTTAATATAACATTAAGTCAGTGAGCCACTCAGTATGGGGAGTGTTTTGAAGCAAGGCCTGTACAATTTGTAGAGAACCACTGTAATGGTATAGAACTATCATGAAACTGTCATGAACAATAATTGAACTCCTTTCTTTTACACTCTTATACCTTTTTCAAAATGGGATCATGTGATGCTGAAAGGTTGACAAGATGGAGCATGCTGCAGCCCTCATTTGTGGCAAATGCATAAAAACAATCTTTCTACTGCCCTTTTAGATTAGAAAAGCTTTATTGTGTGAAGTATACTCAGGGAGTAGCTTTTTAAAGCAGCCAAGCTATTTAGGTCAAGGTAAGAGTAAATAGCCATTTTTTCTTCTTAGCAGGGATACTTTCAAACAAACACATGCAGACAGAACATTATAAATTTACTTTCAGTCTGGGCTTTTTAAGTATTAGTTTGTCTGAGTAGAATTCTTCAGAAACCACTTCTCATCATACAGAACATCATTTTCTTTCACCCTCGCTTTGTGTTGTTTGCAACAAGGTATGATTAAATAAGGTACTACAGAAATGGCAAAAGCCTTGTATGTAATGGACAGCCTTGGGCTTTGTTCCAGTTATTATTTTGTTGAATTTCAGCATTCGTTTATGTACATGCAGGGATGGCTATAGCTGCTGTCCCTCTTATTACAATGCTGAAGGTTATCAAACACAAAGAGAACACAAAACTGAATTCAGGCCATCAAGGTCACATCAGAAGTGCTCTGATTTAAAAAATATTGTCTGAAGAGTAGCAGTGTTTAATATTCATACATCTGCTTGAGCAATGAGTTTGCCAGGCTTTTCTTTAAATCGTGTTGGTGCTGCGTGTGTGTTTCGGAACATCAGTTCCGAAAATGTGAAGCTCTTCTCAAAGTCATCTCCCTTCTTTCCACTGATTGACAGTTATCGGGTTCTCATCTCTGACAGAAGCATTAGCATCTCATTTTTATCCTTGTCTCATTTTCTGGAGAGACCATTCATTTGGAAAATGACTTTCAAAGCGCCTTGCATTGTTAATTACTGCCACTTGCTGCATGATGAAATTGCAGGAGGCCTGCTCACACGTGTGCAGACATGCAGTATGCCACATGTTAAAGCATGGCTGGACAAAGTGAACCCTTCCAGCCCTGGCCTTTATCCCAACCGTGTTCAAATTGTTAAAATTAGACCAGTGAAACCTGCATTGAGACCTTTCAGAAGTATTTCATTGTGCCTGTTAAATCTGGTGAATCTGGATACCCTGCTTTAGGGTTTTCCCTTCAAACGGTTATGAGATAGTGTATTTTTAGGCACATTTATGTAGGTGGTTTTGTAGTATTTTCCTCTGCAAAAGAGTCAAAAGTGCTGTTAATGGAGAACTGTCCTTTTAAAAAATTCTTAATCCGGAACACTTTCAAGTGTCGAGCAGGGATTCTAACAGCTCTATTAATTAGGTTGATCGTAGTTGTTGCTGCATTATTCATTTTCTTTACCCCAGTCTCTTTAACTGGGACTGGAAAACAAAACATAGAAGAAGCACATCTGCATTTCCAAACCAGGATGAAACGACATGAAGCGAGACAATATTTAATGGGCTTTGAATATTTAGAAGGCCTTGCCACTACAAAAAACATCAGGCAGGTGAAAATGTCATTCCATTTTCAAAGCGACGGCGTTAATGGCAAGCTGCTAATTAACAGAGGCATTTTATTGGAGCTGTTGCGCTGCTTTTTTAACAAGCAGGACCTGCACATTCAGTGATGCCCTCTACAGAGAATTTATAAGCGGATTCTCATAAAACGAAGGGCTACAGTGTCAATGTAACCACTGACTGCTTCTCGTAGAAAAGTCATACCATAACAGAACATTTTGCCTTTTAAAAGGACCAATCAAATGAACAGCTGATGGCTTGGGGCATCTTAGTTACATTTTAAAATACCGAATCAAGAAACATTGTTCTCTGAAAGACTTGTGTCTGAACTTATTGGTTGTGACTCATATAACCCAGTTAGTGGTAACAGAAAGCAGTGTGCCATGCTGGTTAATAGTACAGGTTGTTGGTGCAGTAGTTGGCTAATGAGGGTAAAACCACAGACTTTTGTAGTGATTCTAGTGTAGGTGTTGTGGAGTACAGAGTTCTAGGGTAGGTGTTGTGGAGTACAGGGTTCTAGGGTAGGTGTTCCGGAGTATAGGGTTCTAGGGTAGGTGTTGTGGAGTACAGGGTTCTAGGGTAGGTGTTGCGGAGTATAGGGTTCTAGGGTAGGTGTTGTGGAGTTTAGGGTTCTAGGGTAGGTGTTGTGGAGTACAGGGTTCTAGGGTTGTCTAAATAGTTGGGCATTTGAAAAAAATGGACAGCCAGGGCACCCCCAGCAGTGGATAATGAATAGAGCATTTCAGTAGTGATAATCCAACACAAGAAAAAACATGTTCTTACTGTTGGTCAGGTTTTGGTGATGATGGGTACATTCATAACACAGGCGACACAATCCTCAGGTTTTCCTCAAGACATCATTAAGGTCTGCTTTTCAGACCTGAGGGCCATTCAAAAAGTAGCAATGTAGTGGCTCACATAAGTGGTACTTTAAATGTGCCCATTGTTTCATAATAGAAAGCAGAAAGTTGTAGCTGAAAGAAAGTAAGACTTCTTGAGCATGGGTGGCGATGCTGTATATTTCCTGTGCATTGAAATCTTAAACTCCTAACTGCTTTTTGACCAAAGCCCTTGGTGAATAGTATTTGAGTATTTTGGAGCAAACATAATATTGAAAGCATTGGAGTTTTTCAGCCTCACTCTCTGATCCTGTTGAATTAGCAAACCTGTAGGAGCTTATGATTTACTAGTCATCCAGATTCCCAGGAAACGCTGTCTGCTTTAGTGTAGTACTTACTCGCAAAGAAAGTGATTGTGGGAAATCTTGACAACAAGAAGAGAAAGGTTGTAGTGATGTTTTGATAAATCAAATCAAATATCTAAATAAAATTACTAAATATTGTTTGATAGCTTGTATAACTAAACCAACTTCTGCCCCACGATGGAAGTCAGCTTTGAGCCACTAGAGAGCATGAAGCTCACGTGTACCAGCAAATACATTAGACTTGACAATTATACTACATCGGATCAATTAAACAATATACTGCATGTACTACAGTCACTGGCCAAAATCAACATCCCCCAAAAAACACAATGGAAGTAGCGTTACAAAATCAACTAGTCTGCAGTAAATGCTTCTCCATCTAGTCATGTCACAATGTTATAGCTATGAGAGGGCTGTGTGGACCTTGCACCAATAATGTTGTGAACAACTTGTGTTTGGATTCATATGAACTGACTTGAATGGATACTGTACAGTAGATGTGCTGCATGTATTTACAGTATGTAAGCCTTGCATCAGACTCACACTTACACTTTACTTTCTGAGATGTAAGCAGTGTCTATATGTATAGTTATGTGATTCTGCTCAGTCAAACTGAGGGCAGTAATTGCTCATTGACCATATCGGCACCATTACAGTAAATGGAGTGGTGTTGACAATCTCTGGAGCGCTATTCCAGAAATCTCATTTCATCCTGAAGTGTTAGTGTGCTTGCAGTTCTGTACATCAGACATGTGGCAGCAGAGCATGGAAAGGTAAAAGATAATAATGTCCTTTCTTATATAACTGTAAACCCAGTGTGACTCTAATGAGCTCTAATATTATGATGATGAGCTTGTACTATACTGTTGTGACTAATATTGGTTTATGGTTCTTCCTGGTGTTTTGTAGCCTGCCTTTTATTTCATTTTTGATTTGATATTATTTCTGTGGGAGATTTTCCTATGAAGCAGTGGTATGAAATAGGCTTGTGAAGCCAGCTGTGAAGAACAGAGGACAGAGGACAGATGAGCTGTGAATCCCTGATCTAGTGAGCTTGTGTAACACTAAGGAGGCTTGGGTTAGTCTCATTAATGCCAGTAAATTAATTCAATAAATTCTCCCCCTTCAAGCTGGCCCCACCCAGTCCTGGTTTTGTCCCAGTTTTGTTTGGTGATAATCATGTATATTGTGTCGCTACCACAGATGCTTTCTCCGAAAGTAAAGATTTATGAAGATCAATATTTGCTGTAAACAGGAAATTCATATTTTCTGCGATTTATGATGCATTTGTATATGTGAACAAATCTTGTAATTTTCTTGAACAGGTCTGACTTGGCAAGATGACACAACCCAGCAGGTGATTTCTAAAGAACTATCCAAACTCCGAAAGATCTATCACAGGCGTCCCGAGTCCAGCTCCACAGACAGCAACAGCCAGCCCTGGTAAACTCTACAGGGCATCCCCACTGAAACCATGCATGCAGAGTTTCAAATGAACAGGGTGCATGCACATTTAGATTCACTTTGAAGCAAAGTGCATTTGATTGTAAAATAAATTCTTATTGCAAATATATCTCACAAAGACTACAGCTATTTGGATCAAGGTCACGGTTTGCTTTGGGTCCCAGTCTGCATGACCTGGTGTTGTAAATCTCACTCGTTCAATTAGGCTGTCTCTTTAAAATGTCTGTTTTTGCTCATATTTACAGGGCTGGAGGTCAAGGTGTTGACAGTGAAAGAAGTGATGGAAAGAATGGAGAAGCTAACCTGGAGAGGTCTTTGCAGCAGTACCTTCAGTATCTGGGGTTTGTACCCCAGTCAGCAGCACAGACCAATCAGAAGGTTAAGAACAAGAAACCTCCCCTCAAGGTGGGAACTGCTTTATTGTTTTAGGAAAGATGATCCTGAACCTTAAGAAAAAGGTTATTGTTGGATTAATTGGTGTTTGAATCCAAACGTTTTTGAAATCCAGCACATTCCCCTACAATGTCTGCCTTACTAGATGTTTAGCTATCATTGTAGAGTTGTTGCATATACTGCAGCTTCTCAGGGTTAGAGTTAGGTTTATTGTTAGGGTTAGGGGTAGGGATAGGGTTAGGATTATACAAAAAGATTTACATATTAAGTATACTGTAACTATGCATAGTAATAACATTGTAATTATGTGTAAGTATGCATATATTTACTAAGTAACTACTATGTAAATACACAGTAATTACAGACACTCCATTTTGAGTCTCTCATACCAATACTGCCCCCAGTGAAGGGAGCTTATATGTTTTTATAAATCTACTGCTGCTTCTTCAACTGCAATGTTTGGCAATATAGTAACTAATAGTAAACTATTTTAATAAAATCACATACTGTAACAAAACATTAATATTCACCATAGAGTAACTGACAAAAAATAAGGAGCATAAAATGAATTAATAAATAGAATATCATTCACATCTTGTGGAACTGTCAATTGCCAATAATGTTGTCACTGTTCACTTCTCTAGAAACTGCTTGAAAAATACAGAGTTGCCAATGGAGGGCATCTGTTACTTACACTAGTCCTATACTCATAATTCAAATCCATATTCACAAAGATTAAGGACAATTTAATAGATTTATTACAGAACATTGATATAGCCTTTACTTACAGCGATGCATCAGGCTTTATTGTTCAAACAAACAACAGTTTTAATGAAACTGACTTTCAGGAAGGTATAATTTTCAATCAGGATGTATACACGTGTGCCCCGATGCAGGGTGTCTCTGCCTGCCTCATGCATTATTTTAATGTGCGGGGGACTTCACAATGGTTAATTGTTATAATTGTTGTTCTTTGAATGAGCACACGGGGCAAACAATGGATCTGTGCCATCTCAAAACATGTGCCTCCTGAGTGCATGTGTACCTTAAATCAGGTGCTGGACTATATTGGATAGAAAAGCCATCACATTCAATTGTGGATTGCATACACTTTCTGAGTGTGGACACATTGCAAAGTGAAAACAGACTGTAACAGTCAGCCTGCCCTTATACTTTT
The DNA here is from genome assembly GCF_017654505.1 of Polyodon spathula. Taxonomy (NCBI): domain Eukaryota; kingdom Metazoa; phylum Chordata; class Actinopteri; order Acipenseriformes; family Polyodontidae; genus Polyodon; species Polyodon spathula. Next base: position 3,886,202 of record NC_054537.1, on the reverse strand, counting down.
TAACTATTCTGCAAATCATTGTACAAAGATGGCTACTTGCCAAACGCTCTGTTGACTGTGAGGGAGCATCGGTTTCTTAGTCGACTGGAAGAAGAGTTTATGGATAATAATTAAAATATTTTGTTTTAAAAATTACAGAGTGACGCAATCCAGGCCAACCGTTTGATTGATTACATCCGTCAGAAATCCATGACAAGAGGAAAGGCTCCTCAATCCATCTTCTCTCTTGCACCATCTCTTCAGACACAGTATCCTGAATATACCGCCCCACCAAGGTCCTTTGTTCCCTTCCACCTTGATAGAGCCCCAGCCCAGGTAGAAGCAGTGGACTTCCCCAGCAAGCAGTCCGTAGCCAGCAAGGCTCTCCTCTCCACCTTAGAGGGGTACCTGGCAAAGAAGATAGCAGCTCAACAGTCACACAGCGCTGCCTCTGATGAGCAGCCCAAGGGCCCACTCATTTACAACAGCAGGCTGAGTCAGCCTACGACCAGCCAAGTAGACAGCCTGAGCCTGAGTGAAGACGTGGAAAGCTACAAGGGCAAGAAACCACTTCAACCAAAACCTGACAGCCGGCCTCAGAGACCCCCATCTGATAGGCTGACCTACAAGACTGGCTTGAAACAAGAAGCTGCCAAGGATCCCCTCAGCTTCATGGATGGTAGGTTTCTGTCTATCAATAACTTTTACATAGAATCCTGTCCTGCTCCTGCCCTCGGACGTGTGTAGTCTGATAAGCTGTATGCATGTGCATGCATTGGTTTTCCTACTGGGGAATAAACAGACACTTTGTAGCACATACAGTGTCTATTGCCCTTAACCCCTTGACTGACCCTATATTATTTTTCCTTTAAGGTCAAAAAAGTAATTGATTTATTTTACTCTGACTTTTTATTTTGATTAGCATCATGATTCACCACCTGCGTATAGCCTGCTTGATGAAGTCAATCAGTCAGTTGAAGTCACTCGCTTTAGAGTAAACAAAGTGCGTCCGTTCAGCCACCAAACAAACTGTTTAATAAAAATAAGTATTTTTATGTATCTTTTTTTTTTTACTTTATGAGAGTGTAACTACGTTCCTGGTTATTCAAACTCTGGCTCTGCCTCTCTCATTGTCTATGGCGTTGGCTGGTAAAATCATCTTTCAGTAAAGTGATTCTCAGTGTTACTCAGGTGTTTAATATGTCCTCGGAGTACTTCTCTAGTGTTGTTTTCCTGCTGCAGTTTTGTCATGTACTGTAAGTTTTTTCTCTGAATACAGCAGTGCAGAGTCTGTATCCTTGGTACACTCTTCCCTCCTCAGCTGTAGCTCACGGCAGTGTGATTGTATTATTATTATTAAACTGCATCCTCAGAAAGCTTCATTGAGAATGTGGTGAAGCAGCTGGGGAAGCACAGTGTCAGCATGGACGGGCTGAGCCCCAAGGAACTGGACCAGCTGGCGGACGTGATCGCTGACGCCCTGCAAGTCGTGGACCAGGGCGACACAAACCCACAGGAGATGAAGAGAGTGTCTGCTCCCGGGATGGAGGAGTATGAGAATGACATGATCGGGGAAGACGACATGATGCAAGGTGCAAATCAGTGTGCTGCATCACACAGGTTCTAGAGAATTGTGCTCTCGGGATAACATGCACTAACACCATGTCGAGAGTATCACATTCTGGAGTTTCATTTCACACTGATATGTTCACATGTACACACTGTGGTTATACTGCAGTCCATGTTGGCATTAAAGTCATTGTGGGTTTATCCACACATGCCGTGCTGAAGTTTCATACTGACACATAATGACATGATAGGCAACACAATGCTGCCCTTTACGGCCACCGTTGAAGCCAACTTTGCCTTGTTAATTAACCATGAGTGTTAACAGCACTGAGTTATATGATATTAACTGAGGCCACGATAACACCTTTATAGTGCACATGAGGACTCCCAACAGCTCTTCCATTGGGGCTTTTTAATAACAAAAAAAAAAAATGAAGTTGAACTATCAGGACTTTAGGACAAACATAATGTAATACCTAGAATCCTCATGGACTTCTAATGCTGATAGACAAACTGGCATCAATTTGAGTCATACGATTCCTTCCAGGGCCATGGCTTTTAATGTCAATCCTTGTTTCCTGCTGCTCAATTCTAAGTTGCTAACACATTTTTTTTTGTTGACAGAGAGGCAGTTAGAAGAAAATAACCAAGTTCCAACTGAAAAGGTAAAGCATTTTAAAGTAGTGGCTGAAATACTAAACTCGAGACAAAATGCAAAAAGGACTTACAAACAAAGCAGACAGTGCGGATCAGCGGAGCACAGGTCTGAAAGACTGCAGTGTTCGTCTTCCTGTTCAGATACACTGTGTGTGTCATTTTGTGTTTCAGTCACTACAGAGTGAATATAATCACGAAAAACAATATGAAGAGGACTGTAATATACCCATACCAAGATGATACTCCTCAGCCTCCTCCTGCTTTTTGGCTTTGTCTAACGGGGAGGGCAGCTATCCTGCCCCTCAGCCCATGGCTCCCCTACGATCAGCCTCTCCACTTATCTGCAGGCTAATTTATGGGCAGGGATACCTCGAAAGGCGAGACCAAAGAATGTAGTGTAAAATATGTATAATGTAGTAGTGTTGTCTAGTCTATGTTTTCATAAATAATCTATCACATGAGTTTTGGAAGTAATTGGAACATTTCTGTACTTGGTAGCTGAGTCATTACTTAAATCAGACCTTCTGATTGCAGGACAAGAGCTTAGTTGCAAAGCTGATTGAGTATCTGGACCAGACCCCCAGCACCGAAGCCTCAGAGCTGGATGCTGTGTTGACGGAAAGCCAAGGCAAGGAGACAGAGAGATTGGAAAATTCGGGTGAATCCGTCATCGAGAAGAAAGAAATCGGGGTGGAAAATGTGAGGAGCAAAACCACCTTGAAGTATCTGGAGAAGAAAGAAGAGGGAGAGGAGGACTCCGAGGAGGCGGCTGAACTGCAGAGCTGGATTCATGACACTGTGCAGCCAGCCAGTTCCATCTACGTCAAGCCCCACAAGAAAGACATGAAGTTTGAGGAGGAGCTGCGACTCGATGTGGAATCTGGAGGCGAGGAACAGTATGGTTACATCGTGACAGACAAAGAGTAAGGGATTGTCTTCATTGTGTTGTTTATCCCTTTAGAGGTGCAACCTTTCAGAAAAGAATATCTGAATGAAAACCACTACAGACGATGTTTGCAAACCACATGTACAGTAGGTCATGTAAACTAAATATGCTATCAACAAAAAAAAAAAAAAACCATCATAAAAGTTTATTTTTTCATGTTTCTAAATTCTATAGTGCTGGCATTGTCTTAAGCAGTGGTGCTCAATTCTGTTCCAGGTTCAAATCACTTTGTTTTTAAGAAACATGTTAACACTCTACCATTAACACTGCTATCCATAGTCTCTCTATTATATGTTTTATGTCATATCAATCTAAAGATAACAGCACAGTGCTTCTACAGTATATGCACACTGTGAACATATTACTTTATAAGACTTTAAACTTGTAGGAAAAAACTGTGAAATGGGTTATAATAAGAGTTATCAGCAATTGCACGGCTACTAGGCACAATTCAATTTATCAGGGATAATGTTTAGGTTTTTTAAAAAAAAAAACCTTTTGTTTTTTAAACCATTCAAGAACATGTGCAGTATTGTGAGCATTCCATAAACGTTCTTAAAGTCATATACTTCGGATTTCAACAGTCATTTTAAAATTCTTTACCATTTAAAAAAATCAAATAAAATCGAAAGGCTATAAGAAGAGCAGGTTTGACAAATGAAGGAGCAGCAAGCACTCGTGTGGGCTGCAAAGTGGCTGCACAACCTAGGGTACTCGGAGTGACTGTGTGTCTGTCCCGACTAGTTCAGAGGAATGGCAAAGGGGTTAGGCATCTGTCATTGATCCTGATTGCCAGGAGCAATCAAGGGAGACGTTGACACCCACCCTCCCCCAGGGGGCCCCCAGTAGCATAGTTACTACTTCATTACCATACGTTATACATATCAGATACTGAGCCTGTTACACAAAACATAAGGGGTGGACAACTAATTATTACCAATCATTGTGATATTCTTTGATATCCATTGGCTTGCACTTTCAGATATCCAGCGTTCTGAAACAATCAGAGATCGCTATTCCCTCAATAACAGGATCCTGCTTTCCAGAGGTCTTGCTGGGGTGCCCTAGCCTTGCAGAGGGGTTAGACTGATGCTCTCGGTAATGATGCAATGTCTGTCACACTGCACCCACGGTGATATTGCAGGATTCCTTTGGCTGCAGCTTTCTTTTGTGAATGGTCTTATTCAGGCCCTTTGTTTCACTCGTCATGTCACAGTTCTTCTGTTTTAGTGGTTGCTTCAGAATTATTATCAGTGGTCAATGGTGATCAGCAGGCAGATTGTCCCAGTTTCTACCAGATTTCCAAGAAATACCTGCAAATCCTGCTGCCGAAAGGACAAAAAACTTTAGATGTACACCCCAATGATTTAATACTTTACTTGTAATTTAAATGGACCATGGAATCTTTCTCGAGTATTTATATATACAACATACGTTATGTAGTCACGTAGTGAAATGTTTTTTCCCTTGATTATTAACTTACATTTTATGTAATACATTTTATTTCTTATATATATAATAGTATATGGAAAGGGATATATATATATATATATATATATATATATATATATATATATATATATATATATATATATATATATATATATATCGATAATGCTTTCCCGGGAGCCCTCAGTTTTTAATTAATATCCACTCTATTGACCCATCTACTGAATATCTACTATAGCAGGCTTCCTTTAGGTCCTCAACAGATCCCTTTGTCACCTTATAAGAACATAAGAACATAAGAAAGTTTACAAACGAGAGTAGGCCATTCGGCCCATCTTGCTCGTTTGGTTGTTAGTAGCTTACTGATCCCAGAATCTCATCAAGCAGCTTCTTCAAGGATCCCAGGTTGTCAGCTTCAACAACATTACTGGGGAGTTGATTCCAGACCCTCACGATTCTCTGTGTAAAAAAGTGTCTCCTATTTTCTGTTCTGAATGCCCCTTTGTTTAATCTCCATTTGTGACCCCTGGTCCTTGTTTCTTTTTTCAGGCTTAAAAAGTCCCTTGGGTCAACACTGTCAATACCTTTTAGAATTTTGAATGCTTGAATTAGGTCGCCACGTAGTCTTCTTTGTTCAAGACTGAACAGATTCAATTCTTTTAGCCTGTCTGCATATGACATGCCTTTTAAGCCCGGAATAATTCTGGTCGCTCTTCTTTGCACTCTTTCTAGAGCAGCAATATCTTTTTTATAGCGAGGTGACCAGAACTGCACACAATATTCAAGATGAGGTCTTACTAGTGCATTGTACAGTTTTAACATTACTTCTCTTGATTTAAATTCAACACTTTTCACAATGTATCCGAGCATCTTGTTAGCCTTTTTTATAGCTTCCCCACATTGTCTAGATGAAGACATTTCTGAGTCAACAAAATCTCCTAGGTCTTTTTCATAGATTCTTTCTCCAATTTCAGTATCTCCCATATGATATTTATAATATACATTTTTATTTCCTGCGTGCAATACCTTACACTTTTCTCTATTAAATGTCATTTGCCATGTGTCTGCCCGTTCTGAATCTTGTCTAGATCATTTTGAATGACCTTTGCTGCTGCAACAGTGTTTGCCACTCCTCCTACTTTTGTGTCGTCTGCAAATTTAACAAGTTTGCTTACTATACCAGAATCTAAATCATTAATGTAGTTTAGGAATAGCAGAGGACCTAATACTGATCCCTGTGGTACACCACTGGTTACCACACTCCATTCTGAGGTTTTTCCTCTAATCGGTACTTTCTGTTTTCTACATGTTAACCACTCCCTAATCCATGTACATGTGTTTCCTTGAATCCCAACTACGTTCAGTTTGAGAATTAATCTTTTGTGCGGGACTTTGTCAAAAGCTTTCTGGAAATCTAAATAAACCATGTCATATGCTTTGCAATTATCCATTATCGATGTTGCATCCTCAAAAAAATCAAGCAAGTTAGTTAGACACGATCTCCCTTTCCTAAAACCATGTTGACTGTCTCCCAGGACCCTGTTACCATATAGGTAATTTTCCATTTTGGATCTTATTATAGTTTCCATAAGTTTGCATATAATAGAAGTCAGGCTTACTGGTCTGTAGTTACCTGGTTCAGTTTTGTTTCCCTTTTTGTGGATCGGTATTATGTTTGCAATTTTCCAGTCTGTCGGTACCACCCCTGTGTCAAGAGACTGCTGCATGATCTTGGTTAGCGGTTTGTAAATTACTTCTTTCATTTCTTTGAGTACTACTGGGAGGATCTCATCCAGCCCAGGGGATTTGTTTATTTTAAGAGCTCCTAGTCCCTTTAACACTTCTGCCTCAGTTATGCTAAAGTTATTTAAAACTGGATAGGAACTGGATGACATGTGGGGCATGTTGTCAGTATCTTCCTTTGTAAAAACTTGTGAAAAGTAATCATTTAATATATTTGCTATTTTTTTCTTCATCTACGATTTTGCCATTTGTATCTCTTAAACATTTAATCTCCTCTTTGAATGTTCTCTTGCTGTTGTAATATTGGAAAAACATTTTGGAATTGGTTTTAGCTCCCTTAGCAATGTTCATTTCTATTTCTCTCTTGGCCTTTCTAACTTCCTTTTTGACTTGCATTTGCAGTTCTGTGTACTCTTTCTGCGTACTTTCTTTTTGGTCCTTTTTTAATGCTCTATAAAGTGCCTTTTTTCGCTGAATATTTTTTTTAATTGATCTATTAAACCATTTTGGCAATTTAGTTTTACATTTAGATTTGTCTACTTTAGGGATGTAATTGTTTTGCGCCTCTAGTACTACATTTTTGAAGAACAACCATCCTTCTTCTGTGGGTGTTTTCTCTATTTTACTCCAATCTACTTCTGTTAGTCTCTGTTTCATACCTTCATAGTTTGCTTTTCTAAAATTGTAAACCTTAGCTTTAGTCTTTACTTTTGGGGTTTTAAAAAACACTTCAAATGAGACCATGTTGTGGTCTGAGTTTGCCAGTGGTTCTCTGACCTCTGTTTTAGTTATTCTGTCTTCGTTATTTGAAAAGACTAAATCAAGGCATGCCTCCCCTCTAGTCGATGCTGTGACAAATTGTGGGAAGCAATCATTTGTTAGCCCATTTGAAATCCCCCATTAGTATGGCTTCTCCTTTGCTACACGCATTTCTAATGTCATTGTATAACAGATTATTTTGCTCACCGTCTGAATCTGGCGGTCTATAGCATGCTCCTATTATTATGCCCTTTGAATTTTTGTCCGTTATTCTGACCCATATTGATTTGACTTTATTTTCTTTGTCCAGGTTTAACACCTGGGCTTCAAGACTGTTTCTTATGTATAGCGCTACCCCCTCCTCCTCTTCTGTCCTGCCTGTCCTTCCTATACAGTGTATACCCACAAATATTGTATTCGTCCCCATCACTCTCAGACAACCAAGTTTCAGTAACACCTATCACATCATAGTTACCTGTTAGTGCAGTAGCTTCAAGTTCTAGAATTTTGTTTCTGATACTTCTAGCATTTAGATAAATACATTTAATGGTTGTCTTACCTGAGTTGTTGTTCTTGTTTTGATGTGGTCTCCCTTCTGTTTTTTTGTTGATTTCTCCCCCCTTCCTTTCTAGTTTAAATGCTTCTGAACCTGCTCGAGGATCTTTTCTCCAAGTAGACTGGTTCCCTTGTTATTTAAGTGCAGTCCGTCCCATCTATACAGATAGTCCTCGTTGTAGAATGTGGTCCAATGATCAAGATAGGTGAAGCCTTCCTGTGTGCACCACGTCTTCAGCCATGCGTTTTGATTAATTATTTCCAGCTGTCCATATGGTCCTTTGCAAGGTGCCGGTAGTATACCAGAAAATACCACAGTTTTGGTTTTCTCTTTTAATTTCCTTCCTAGCTTTCTGAATTTGTTTTGCAGGGATTTTGGTCTGTCTCTTCCAATGTTGTTTGTACCGATGTGGACGACTACTACCGGGTCGTCTCCTGTTCGTTCTAGGAGCCTGTCCACGTTCTCAGTGATGTGCTTGACAGAGGCTCCCGGAAGGCAGCACACTGTTGTAGTAAGGGGGTCCAAACTGCGAATTGAACTTGCTGTGTTTCTCAATATGGAGTCCCCAACAATCATGACCTCCCTTCTTTTTGCTGTCTGGTCACCACTGTCAATATGGTCCTGGATGTTGTTCCTTTCATTCTCTTGTTGTTGGTTCTGCTCATCAAAATTCTGAAGTGACTCAAATCTGTTGGTTGTTTTGATTTCTGGTGGTTGTGTTTGACGAAGTTTCTTTTTTTCCCTGCTTCTACCTACCTGAACCCAGCTGTTCTGACCTTCTATCTCCCTGGTGGCTTTCAGTCTGTTAGGGGTGATGCAGACTTCCATGAATTGTGGGTGTGCCAAATCCTCAAGATCCTGTTGCTGTCTCACTTCTTCCAGCTCCATTTCTAGCATATTTACTAGTTTATGCAAATCTTGGATCGTGCAGCACTTTACGCACACTTGGTTTAGCTCTGCTGGGTTTTCTCGGATTTCCCACATCAAGCAGGTGTCACAGATTACTGGCTTGAAGACCATGTTGAGGGTTGTTTTTTTTTTTGAAGTTTAGTTTCTTCTGCAGCTGTCAACCTGCTTTCAAACTGCTTCTAAACTGCTCTGTACATTTCCACGCCTGTACTTCTCCCACTCACTGTCGCTTCCACTCGCTGTCGCTGGGAAGACTGCCTCGTTTAACTGCGTTGTTCTGCTGTGCTGTTGGCTCCTCCCCTCGCCCGTGTCTCAGAACGGCGCTGAATTTGAATCAGCTGCTCCGAGTTTCAGCTTGTTTGTTATTAGAAAAACACACGCGGCTGTTTGACTTTGAGCTGCTGCTGTGTTTCCCCAATGTCCTGTGTTTTCTGATTAAAGCAATTAAAGATGCAATTTCTCCTTACTGCTTCTAAACTGCTCTGTACTTTTCCACGCCTGTACTTTTCCCACTCGCTGTTGCTTCCACTCGCTTATCTGGGTACCTGTCAGCAAGTTTGTCCTTCAGCTGTCTAACCAGTTCGGAATCCACTTTGCTGCTGTGCTGAAGAAACTGGTTATAGATGCCAGACGTGCTCCCAAGGAAGAGCATTCTCATAGGTATTGTATTAGAATTGAGTGTCATTCTCATAGGTATTGTATTAGAATTGAGTGTCATTCCCATAGGTATTGTATTATGATTGAGTGTCATTCTCATAGGTATTGTATTAGGAGTGAGTGTCATTCTCATAGGTATTGTATTAGGACTGAGTGTCTCAGTGAGAACGGCTGGCACAGCCATTGAACAGACATGCACGGTTGCTTTGTATCATACTCTTTGACTAACCCTCTCATCTGAAAACAGCCCTTCTTTAGCACAAGTTATTAAGAATAGCTGGGGGTGTCTGCCTGCCTGTCTGTATGTTAAGCACACGTTACTGGGAGTAGCATAGTCTATGGAGGGGCCTCTAAGTCCCTTCATCTGTTACACTTCTATTTTAAGACAGACTGTTTCAAGCAAAGTGTTTGAAATTAACATTGCCAAGGACATTCTGGGAATGAATGTTGTGGGAATAATTGCAGTAGTTGTTATGAACTAGGACAACTATGGCCTTCTCAGGTTTGTAGCTTTTCGTATGTTCTTATGTGACACTTCTTACATGAGCACACCCAAACTACTTTTTCATTGTAATGATACAGTCACTCTAATTTTGTATTTGCAACTGTAGCCAAACCCCCCGTAACCCCACCCCCCCCCCGTACCCCCGTAACGTAACCCCCCCCCGTAACCCCCCCGTACCCCGGCCGCCCCCCAGTAACACCCCCCCCCCCCCCCGGTAACTACCCCCCCCCCCCCCCTAGCATTGGTTGGGGCGGGGCGGGGGGGGGGGGGGGGGGGGGGGGGGGGGGGGGGGGGGGGACTCAGCATAGACTACATTTACATGTTAATCCATGATTAAAAATTTTAAAGATAGAGCATCTGGTACCACAGTCACAGTGTGAGTTTTCTTCACGTCAATTCATTGAGGCACACAGTCACACTAAAGAAGTGCAGTTAACATATTCATTGACTGGTGAAATATAATTCAAAGCTGCAGCAGTATGTGCACTGTTTTGTCATTTCAAATCTTTTCATAAAACAAACATTACATGTGCCCACTATAGCATTCAAATTTACAATACAAAAAAATGATGCCTGAGTTACAAGCTCTTGCAGTGTCTAAAAATAAATAAATATGGATTGTAGCGTAACATGACAGTGTAATCAATCAATCAATCAATCAGACTGCAGAGTCTGTATCATCTGACCCGAAACCGCCGAACTGCACGTCTTCATTATCTGAGCCGAAGATGACCCTGACCCTCTGAATCATTCCATGCACAGAGCAACTACTTCCAGGCAGTGTTTTCTGTTCATGTGAGCCGTGATATTCCTCAGGCATTATTTGCACGTGGTTACTTTCAGCTAAATGTTGGGGATGGGAGATCTTTAAAACCGGGGCCTTGACTCTGTAGAATCTGGTATACAGTGCCTAAATTCAGCTGGACCTGCCGAGCTCAGCTCCAGTAAATATTTCTGCTCCTTGACTTCAGCCTGAGGCTGTTCTGAAAACAATACAAAATTCAACTTTACTAGAAATAAATAGGAACATTTATTTTCACGACAACTGTAGCAATTTATTTTCACGGGAATTATTAAAAGTAAAAATATTTACATACAGTATATGGAGAGCAGCATATCAACAGGAGCTCCACTTATCTGTGTGTGTGTGTGTGTGTGTGTGTGTGTGTGTGAATGTGTGTGTTTCCTTTCCCTGGTTGTGCTGCTAGTGCTGAGTGTGCATGTGCGTGCATGTGTGTGTGTGTGTGCGTGTATCGTGCAAGTGTAAACGAGTTAACTGCTGTGTAAACTTGACACAATGTATTTGCTTTGTTTCCATGATTGAAATAAGTCACTACTATTGGCAGACCTGAAACAAGGTATTGGTTTGGTTAACTGATAATGTACAAGCTTAACTAGTTTGAAACAATATAACGAATTGAAGTACTTGACTGAATGGCCTGAGAAGCGCTGTCAGCACTAGTTTCGTGGAGGTTGGGCTCCGGGAAATAACCATTATTTATAAATAACCTAGACAACCCTCAGTCATTTTACAAATGTTTTTTTTTTTTTCTAAAGTGGAAATGGTATTTAATTTATTTATTTATTTATTTATTTATTATTACATGATTAATTATACTGTTCTTCCATAGAAGCATCAGCAGAGAACAACAGTGCCGTTGAAGTCTAGCATCACAACAGAAAGCTGTAATTAAAAGTCTGGACACAGAAAGATAATGCCACACTAAGAGAATGACTTAATGGTATTGAAGAGCTCACACAGAATGGCAGGCAGGCTGTCACCAGACAGAACGAGAGGTCACCTTTCCTGTGCTCCTCTTGACCTCTGGGAGTTGATAATGAAGCAATCCTTAGGACTGAGCTGCGGAAAGAAACGACAGGTTCAGAAAAGGCAATTTACATGGCAAGTCTCTCAAGGCTCACTTCCACTGTTTAATAGAAGACACTTCAGCAAAAAAAAAAAAAACCCTCCCTCCTAAATAAAAATGACAGGTAAAAGTTATTTGTTTCTTCTTTCTTGGAAGATTTTACCAAACTACAAGTAGAACTGCATTTGTTTGAAAGAAACACACGCGCACACAAAGCTAACCAAAGGATTTTAGCTAACATCAGCTTCTCCTGCATGATACATTGTAAACAATTTCAGAGCAGCGAAGTGGTTGGCTGTTGGATTCATGATTAACATGCAAACATCCTTGGAAACTGCATATTTTAGAATGTGTAGCTGTGCTGTATCTTATGTTATTAGTATTATTCTCTTTTTTGCTTTATTTTTTTATGTCAAAGAACAACTCACTGTAACTTCTTTTTTTCTTTTTTTCTTTTTTAAGCTTTTCAAATTCAATTAAACCTCTTTTCAATAAGGTCTTAATGTAACCTTTTTTCTGCAATGGTTCAAGCCATGATACGTTTCCATAGCAACCCGTTTGTTTACCAGATATTGTCAGTTTTACCAACTCTGTTAGACGTTTAAAAGTGCTGTTTTGTAATTTTGTCATCAGAGGTTTTAGAAAGGGTTTTAACCTTATAACTGTTAAACACTTTGTGTTGAACAATAAAGCTGCCAAGCGTTATATAATTAAATGCTCCAAAATATCTCCAGAGGCTTGAGTTAAGAAAATTCACAACTCATATCATATCATAAATGCACGTTTTATGTAACAAGGTGGAAAAGTAAAAACCCATTATAAATATGTAAAGTCAAAGTCATTTCAACAGTACAACAGTTTCTATACAATTTAATTTCAGTTATTCATCGGTTTAGTCTGAAAATCATCTTGAAATCAGTAGCAGAGGTGTCTGTGCTGCATTCTTTGAAAGTAAATACATGGGACTTTCATAACATAACTATTATTAATAACATTAGTATTATTAATAACAGTATTATTATTATTATTATTATTATTATTATTATTATTATTATTATTATTAACACAGCTGTGAGTGATCAGTGTAACACACAATAACGTGTCATATTCAGTGGGCTATATTGCATACATGTATCTGGTAGCAGTGTGTCGAGGCAGTGATCCCGTGAGTCCCATTATTCCTTAAGAGATGCTGTAGATATCTCTCTCTCTTCCCGCTGGATTGCTGGTTTATTTTAAAAGCGCATCAAATATTCTCTTTTTCTCATATTATATGTTCTTTAAGGGAACCCCAGAATACGAACAAGTTCAATCGCTGTTATGCTCCTTCAAAGCCAATCAGGTAAATGTAAAGAAAGAATAAATACTTCCAAAGCCAGGAGCTAATCTGTCTATAAATAAAACTGAAGACCAGCATAGCGGGTCCTTGCTTTTTGGCATAATCCAGTTAACCTTTTACTAATATTTGCAAGTGTTTACTGGTTGGATCTTCATAGGAATAGTGATCCCTGTACAGTGGCATGTTACTTTCTGCAAACTGAAACTCTTTTGGTTAAGTGTTTTATGTTGCTGGTTCGTGTATTTAGAGTAAAAGCACACAGGGCCTCCCCACAGTGTATTCACTTGATAGTGCAATCATGTTATTGGCAGCTTGACATGATCCAGTCATTTCCAGTGATCTTCATAGTCTGGAATAAGAAACTGTGAATTACCAGGTTTAGATTTCAGTAGGCATTTTAAGTGCTAATCATGACTTGTCAAGTTGTCATTCTTGGACATAAAGTACCACAAGGCCCGAAAACAGAGGTATTGTTATTATTAATGTTAAATTCTTCTTTTTAAATCCAGCTGTAATTTTAAAATGGGATAATGTTCGTTAGATTTCAAGAGGGGTTGTTACACAATCCCAGTGAACACACATTCACACCACATTGTAATTTACACAACAACAAGCAACATGACAACCCTTATGTAAACACTGGGTTTATTATTTAAAAAAAATGCGTTTCTTATCTTACAGTACCACAGTGCAGTACCGGTGTCATCAATCGTGTAAAAGGCCTTTTGAATTTAAACTTTATTCATGCAACTGTTAACCAGGTATTTGAATCGATACCTAAAATGTTATTTCTATCGTAATACGTTAGTGTTGGTTTTGGTACAGTCGCCTGTGGTTTCATTTAGCGAGGTACCGGTTCCCTCTTGTGGCTTCAGCTAATGAAGCACTTTAGCGTATCTTAAATTGTATAGTTTTAGATACAGTGGGACTATGTACTTTTCAAGGAAATATTTTCATTGGATTACACAAACAAATACAATGTAATGCTAAAGCATGTCAAACACAATACAAACTGTGCAGAATTGAGAGTGCAGAGATCAGAAAAACGACCAAATTGATGTACAGTGTCTTTATTACATACTGTATATGGGGGGGGGGCGGGGGGGGTTGTTTGTTCAGGTCTGGGCGACCCAACCATAATTTACTAGGCATTAACCCATTAAGTACCAAATTATTTTTTTTGAAAAATTGCATTACATTTAGACTTAACAAAATTAGAGTAAGTTACAGTATCATAACAATACAGTTCAATGAAAATTCAAATCAGTTAAAAATGCTCCAAAAAAAAGACAAAGTAGCCACGGCACATTATGGGTTAATGCATTCTTGCTTCATTAATAAACCCTGGAATGTTCATTAACGCATGTTTGAGAACAATGAGCTGTTTTCCAAAACTGTCAATAACAGATATTTAATATGTTATTATACATGTGCTACTGTAGAAGCAGTGTGTGTGCAAGCTGTCAAACAAACCACAAGCTTTATAGTAGGATAATATTCATGTGTTTGATTATTTTCTAGGCATTATATCTTTCCTGTTATCCACAGTGAACACTCACAGCTAATTTTATAAAAATGAAAAACAGTAACACTACAAGTGAATAATTATATTCCCAAAATAGTTTCAGAGTCTCCAAGTGTCAGATGCAGAGACATTGAAAGTTCTTGCACATTGCACACCAATACAAAAACTACAAAACAGCATCAAGCAGTGAGGTGCACCATCTTTATATGCAATATAGAACAGCAATTCAGGATCATGCTATATAGCGTTTTTTTTAAGACTTGATACAACAAAAGCTTTTTTTTTTTTTTTTTTTTTTTTAGCTTACTGAGCACACATTGCCATATTTATTAAACATAGCTTGCCTTTCCACCAGTGGTATTATTTTTTTTTTTAATGAATTTTAAACATATCAGTTTACAGCAGAGCTCAACTGCATTTGAAAGTGGAAAAAGCTGTTGCCGGGATCTCATTTAAAAAAAAAAGAAAGTAGTGTCTTTTTTGGAGAAGGCCTTTGTGCTATTTATACAGGCTGCTGCAATTTAGCACTCTAGGTTCCCTGTGATTTTTTACTTGGAGAGTGGGCTGAGGTGAACCGTGGATGCATCACGGAACCATTACACTTGGTAACAATTCCATTTGCACCTTATTGTTTGTCTTATTGCTTGGAAAATGCAGGTGATTCATCATGCCTGAAGAAGCACCTGATCCCAATTCCCTCGCCCCTCAGCTCAGTATGTGACAGGAATATAATGTGTCGTTGCTTGCAGGCTACACAAGCCAAGGTAACAACTAGCCTGGCGAGTGTGGCTGGGCTTCATTTAACGCTTCATTCTTGCTCTTCCTCTCCACAGATCTCTTGACACAGACACGGGCCTGCACTTGATAGAGGTTTTGGCTCATCACCTGAAGCTACAGATGAAGGATTTCATCGATGTTGAGTACGTAACCCCTTTTGCATTTTGCCTTGCATCTTCTCAAGATGTTCAGCAATGTGGTCTTCTTTGCAATATCCAAAACAATATGTATTTTTATACAGATTGAAGTAATTTCCCCCATACTGTACCTTGGTGTTTGCATAGCGCCACTGTTAGTTTTATTTTATTTGTTTTTTTTTCCTTTGCCCAGACTGCCAGAAGTTCTAGTTTCTGATAAGTGATAATCTGATAAGTGATGCAAACGCTATCACCATGGCTACCAGTGGCTCCCCTTGACTGCTCAGTGACGACAGTCTGAAAATCTGTTATGCCTGTAATGGATCTAACAAGGACAACACGGACTAGACTGTAAATTAGACTCCATAAATACAATGTTATGATGACACTAATTAAACAGGTGTTTAAGGATTACTCCCAGTAACCCTTTCAGCGTGATGCTCAAAACTGTTCAGAACTTTGCAAATATCATCAAAGGGTAAGGGAAAGGTTTTGCAAATGATAAATAAATGAATTCCAATATGATTTCAGAGAAGGATCACACTGAGTCACAATGTCTTCATTTCAGAAATTCATACACTGGGATATTTCAGGATAAACAGGAGCGCCCCCAGAAATCTTTCACATGGTTCACACAACTGAACCACACCAGCATCCCATCTCATGCTGCTGACGACTCTGCATCATCATGCTGTAGTGTTTCAGCCAATCAGAGTGATTTTACAATGAGGAATTCACCCCATAAGTACAGTAGTCCCTTGTTAATACAGGCACACTTAAACTGCACATTCGACTCAGGTAACAGATAGAACAAAACTAGCAGGCAGGCTGCAGGCTGTGTGTTTCACTCGCATCTGCATGTGCACTCTAGTATTTTCTATGTAGATTTAAAAAGGGTTTATTTCTGTAAAGTGTGTGCAGTATATGCAAGGCACTGTATAGTGTCATAATGTGTCAATGCAGCACCATTATCAATTTTATATACAATTTGTACTTAGTAGACTATGGTAAAAAAGAAAATGTGTTAAATTTAGTTTCAATTTAAAATAATATTTTATTATTTCCACATTGTACTGATTATTGTGGTAATTGCTGGACATAGTAACTAGCTTGATCAAAAACTATATTGAAATACGTACACGAAAATATAATATTTTTAGTGGATGAGGAATGGGGAGCATAAATCAGTTTATGAATATTCAAAAGAAAACGAATGCTTCAAAACAGAAGTGGATCAGGTGAGGCAGGGGATGCATAGCGCTGTAAATACTGCTGCATTGAGGTACATGTTTGCACTGACAATAAAAGAACATACTGAAAAATATTCGACATATTAAACTACAACAAGAAAGTGAACTGAGAGACAAGCAATCCATTTATGCTGCTTTTACACACTTTAATAAAAGAAAGCACAGAATGGCTGTGTTAATGAGTTTTTCAGAGCGCTGTGCTTTGCTGGACATTGTTACCAATGTTTCAATTAAAAAACTTTTTTTTTTTTTACAGATTTTGCCCATATTTTAACATATGTAAAAAAAACTTTTTTTTTTAAAGATAAAAACTGAAAACGCAGACACTATGTATACTGTACAGATTTATTGTGTCAAACCTGGGGTAATTGCTAGCCACATGCAGGACTGTCTTCACTTGTCTTTTCCAGCACAGTGATTTATACATTTAAAATAATATGAGCTCTATAAATGTCAGGTTTAGGGAGGGACTGCTGTAAAAACCAAGAAATTGTTCTTAGAAACAGGGCAGTTGTGGCCACCAGGAGGCTCCAAGCACTAAGTATAAATAACCTCATTAGAGTGGAGTTTGACCAATTTGAACACACTGCTTTGCACATTATTATTATTATTTATTATTATTATTATTATTATTATTATTATTATTATTATTATTATTTTTAGTAGTAGTAGTATTATTATTTAGTAGACACTTTTATCCAAAGTGATTTACAGAGACTAGGGTTGAACAATAGGACCTTGGTTTTACGTCTCCTCCGTAGGACAGAGCACAAGGAGGTTAAGTGACTTGCTCAGGGTCACACGGTGAGTCAATGGCTGAGATGGGATTATACTGCTAAAACCTCCTGGTATCACGCCCCTTTCTTTAAGCCGGGCGAGAGCCCTGGCGAGGCATGGGGTTGGATATGGGGAGTATTGGGTGGCAAGGACAGAGTTAAAATCCTCACTGTGGCACACAATGTGGCTGGAGCTGTCAATTGAATAAATGTTTAAACGATTAATTAAGGCTCCAGTCACAGGTGATCACAGGTGGTGAAATGATTATTGATGGTGAGAATTAAGGTGTGTGTTTTGTGTTCTGTGCTGTGCTGTGCTGTGCTGTGCTATAATGTATTTACATCCGTGTTTTTTTACATTTGTGAGTGATCTTTTGAATAACCTTTTGTTTTGGCCCTTGTGCCTTTTGTTTTGTTAAATGTGTTTTGTTTAGTGTCTGTCTGTGTAATTTTTGTTTGTTTACATTAAAAGTGAGAACCAGTGCTTACAAACCTGCATTCTCTGCCTGCTGAGTCTCTTCCTCGTTACTAACAGCCTGACCAGTGATGTCATCCTCACCACGGTGGACTTTATAAAAGGTTTCTTTTATGTGCAGTATAGGGGCATTTAAAAACATTTTAATGTGGCATCAGTCTTGTGAGTTCAAAAGACAGTTTATGTTTTATGACATTGATTAGGTCAGTCTTCCTTTTAACACATTGCAATACATTATGTACTTTTTTAAAATGCTCTTATCAATCCTTTTTTTCCAATAGCGCCAATGGGTCCCCTTCAATCAGGAACTGTTTTCTGTGCTGTGCACTGGTCCCTTTAAAAACCACCATAACTAATGAACCCCCTCATTAACTGTACATCATTTGATGTGGTAGATGCAAAAGCTGATTGCTGGCTTTCTTGTGTGCAGGCCTTCCTATTTGTGAAAGTCATAGAATTATATATATATATATATATATATATATATATATATATATATATATATACACACACACACACACACACACACACACACATATACACACACACACACACACACAGTGGCTTTCAAAAGTATTCAGACCCCTGACCAATTCTCTCACATTACTAAATTACAAATGGTACATTGAAATTTCGTTCTGTTTGATATTTTATTTTAAAACACTTAAACTCAAAATAAATTATTGTAAGGTGACGTTGTTTTTATGTTGGGAAATATTTTTAACAAAAATAAAAAACTGAAATATCTTGCTTGCATAAGTATTCAACCCCTGTGCTGTGGAAGCTCCCAGTTTGCACCGATGAAAGAAATTGCCCAAAGGAGGACACAATTACCTTACCATTGGCCTCCACCTGTGAACCATTAAAGTTGCTGTCACATTTTCTGGATAAAAACCCCAATGTTAAAGGATCATTGGTAAGGCTGTGAATCTGAAGGAAAATGAAGACCAAACAGCATTCTACAGAAGTTAGAGATAAAGTAATACAAATGCATAGATTAGGGAAAGGGTACAAAATAATATCCATGTGTTTGGATATCCCAGTGAGCACAGTTGGATCAATAATCAGAAAGTGGAAGCTGCATCACACCACCCAGGCACTGCCAAGAAAAGGCTGTCCCTCAAAACTCAGCGCTCAAACAAGAAGCAGACTCGTGAGAGAAGCCACAGAGAGGCCAACAATCACTTTGAAGGAGCTACAGTGTTCAGTGGCTGGGAGTGGAGTAATGGTGCACCAGTCAGCCATATCAAGAGCTCTGCATAACACTGGCCTGTATGGGAGGGTGGCAAGAAAGAAGCCGTTACTCAAAAAGTACCATCTGAAAGCACTCTGGAGTTTGCCAGAAAGCATGAGAGTGACCCAGCTGTGATGTGGGAAAAGTTTTTGTGGTCAGATTAGATCAAGATAGAGCTTTTTGGACAAAACTCAAAGCGCTATGTGTGGTGCAAACCTAACACTGCCACACCATCCCTACAGTGAAGTATGGTGGTGGCAGCATCATGCTGCGGGGATGCTTCTCATCAGCAGAGACTGGGCATCTTGTTACAATTGAAGGAAGAATGGATGGAGCAAAATACAGGAAAATACTGCAAGAGAATCTGCTTCAGCCTGCTAAAAAACTGAAGCTTGGGAGGAAATTCACCTTTCAACAGGACAATGATCCCAAGCACAAGGCCAAAGCAACATTGGAGTGGGTCAAGAACAAAAAGGTGAATGTCCTACAATGGCCCAGTCAAAGAGATCAGTCAAAGTCCTGATCTCAATCCCACTGAGAATCTGTGGCACTATTTGAAAATTGCGGTCCACAAGCGTCGTCCAACCAACCTGAACAACCTGGAGCAAATCTACCAAGAAGAACGGACCAAAATCACTCCGACACTGTGTGCAAAGCTGGTACATACTTACCCCCAAAGATTTAAAGCTATTATTGCAGCGAAAGGTGGCTCTACCAAATATTAATGTGTGGGGGTTGAATACTTATGCAAGCAAGATATTTCAGTTTTTTATTTTTGTTAAAAATATTTCCCAACATAAAAACAACGTCACCTTACAATAATTTATTTTGAGTTTAAGTGTTTTAAAATAAAATATTGAACAGAACAAAATTTCAATGTCCCATTTGTAATTGAGTAATATGAGAGAATTGGTCAGGGGTCTGAATACTTTTGCAAGCCACTGTATATGTGTGTGTGTGTTAATATGAGAGAACATATCATATATATATCTATATAGAATATATATATATATATATATATATATATCTATATATATATATATATATATATATATTCTACTTTAAAGATGAAAAGAATCTGTGGTCGATAAAAAATAGTAAGAAAACCAAATATTTTTAAAAGAGCTGCATTTGGCTTATGGCTGTTCCTTCACCTTTCTGAGAATGGCAAGTAATGGGTATTTGATCCTTTCACACCTTTGTGATGATTATTAACATCTCTTTGTGACAGTATGGTGGTTGACCAGATGGTGGTTTATGCACACTCAGTATAAAAGACCTAAAACCATGGCTTAGATGGCCTTAGAAATGTGTGTGTGTGTGTGTGTGTGTGTCTATATATATATATATATATATATATATATATATATATATATATATATATATATATATATATAGAGAGAGAGAGAGAGAGAGAGAGAGGAGAGAGAGAGAGAGAGAGAGAGAGAGAGAGGGATGGAAAAGTTAGAGAGAGAAGGTTAAGGATAAGGAGAGCGGGACATGTTTTAGTTCATATATATGCCAGTTAATTGTTGTATTATTATAAATGGCTTTGCCAATACTTGTAATATATTCATGCCAATAAGGCACATTTGAATTGAATTGAGATTGACAGAGAGAGAGAATTAATAACCTGCAAACAGCTCTACGTCCACTGACAATCAGGATACTCATCAATCACTAGAAATACTTAAAAAAGAAGAAAAGTAGCTGATAAACTGAATTTGGAAAACATCAGCCAATCAACTTCCAGCTCTAGTGGGCTTCTATTATTGTATATATACACACAGTGCTCCCTCGTTATAACGCAGGTCTCATGGAACACACAATATGAGCGTTATAAACAGGGGAGGGAGAGCGCCGCGAGAACAGCACAGCACACATCTGACTAAAATACAAAACAAAACAACTCCGTCTTTATAATGCACATATAGTGAAGCAAAAAAAAAAAAAAGGTAACATTCCCACTCGTGGATCATTTTAATCAGCAGTTTTTTAAACTATAAATAGCCTGGCTAAACGGAGGTTGGGAGTTCAGTTCGAAGTGACAGACAAGCAAACCAAGTGCGAGAAGGAGAGCAGGTCGGGAAGAGGGAATGGGCTCGCCCCAGGTTCGGCTGTCGGAGCGGGGTTGAAGCGAAGCTGAAGCATCTTGTCTCTTGAAGAAAGCCTCAGCTCCTCTCGCAGCAAAAAAGTAAATGCATTAGGAAAGATAACCACATAATAGGCCAACGCAGCTTTTCTTCAGTTCAGATACTGTATCAACAGGGAGAGACAGAAACAGAAGTTAGACTGAGAAGTTTTTACAGTTTGAACAACACCAGTGCTGTATTTACTTCAGAAATATTGTATGAATCACTAGTATAGGCAATTGGGAGACATGCTGTAGGAGAGTTATAGCCGAGGCACGTTATAAGCGAGAGCCTTATAACAAGGGAGCAATGTGTGTGTGTGTGTGTAATCACACACACACACACACACACACACACACACACACACATATATATATATATATAAACATGCATATTTTAGCTGTACAATTCATAGCTTTATTTTAGAATATAATATTTTCTGTTACATCAAACCTGTAAGTCAAATAGAAATTCATTCAATAAACTGTATAATGTATATATAATTGTTTTTTACATTACATACATGCATGTCTTAAATATCAAATTGAATGTGATACATGAGCAACATTGTCTGATTTGTGTTGCAATATGGTATGACTACACTGTAAATATAATTCATTGTTGTCTCGTTAAATGTGCTGTCATACTGCAGAGCACATACAGAGGGAGAGAGATCAGTCAGTCGTCAGAGATGATGTCAGTCATTCTAAATTGCTGTAAAACAGTAAGACAGATGCTTGGAATTTAAACCACAGATAAGGTTTAGAACAGTAATAGGGGGATTGGCAAAGCAATTCATCCAACATTTTTGGTTGAATGACTTAAGAATTGATTGACCACCTACATACTTTATTAAATCAAGCATTATATAAAGCTGCTTCATTAAAAACAGAAAAAAACAGTGGCAAAGGGCCAATCACTCATGTCTGACAACCATATTATGTCAACAAATGGTTCTCTAATTAAGCTTATGTAGAGTAATAATTTTCAATCATAACATTGCCACCCCCCGAGAAGATTAAAAAGTTTGACAAGAAAAAGACACAACAGCTAAACTGAGCCACAGCTTATTTAGACATGCTAGAATTCTTCTGCATTTTTCACATCCCCTATTCATCCACCACCTGTTTTACATTTGCAGTTCAGTATTTCTTATCCATTATAAATATTGAAAAAAATAGGTGTCATTTCCACTGTATAATAATAAAATAAGATATATAACAAAATTACGAGTTATTAAAACACTAACATGTACACTACATCTGCTGTTGTGATCGCAAAACAGTCTATAATTTGTGTTTGTTTCTTGCATTTCTTATTTATTAATATTCTTTTTCTCAGAGAAAGGGAGGGCTTCCTTCATTGCCGTTTTTTTTTTTTTTTTTTATCCACGTGGGAAAAACAACTACATCTCTTCACATGTGTGTAATGGTGGAAATCATATAGAAACATCACAGAAGCAATATATTGCATTAGCACACTTACAGACATAAACCCAATTGTGATACTTCATGGAACGCCTCACACGACATGAATGTCTTTTCATTAATACACGTTGCATTGGATTAGCAGACTTGCAATGCGAGTGTTTATTACAGCTATCTGATACCCTTCTGGAAATGCAAGCAGTCCTTTACATACAGTCAGATACAGGGGGGCTTGCAACTGAACTGAAAAAGGCAAGTTTCTAAATGCTTCCGATGTTGCAGTAATAAACAAGATGGTAAAAAGGTTCTATATTATTATTATTATTATTATTATTATTATTATTATTATTATTATTATTATTGTTGTTGTTGTGGTATTGCAGGTGTGTCCAAAGTTTGCTCTTCCACTCCTGGTCTTTATTTCAACTCTCTTCTATATTGTTAAATTGAACCAATTAAACCTCCATCGAAGCCCTGAAGTTCTTAATGATATCATTTTACTTTGCCTGTTACACCTGGAGTAGAGTGCCCCTCCCGGACTGTGCTTGGACACCGGTGCTGTATTGTATTCATTTGCATTTGCAACCTCATTCAGTCGATCTAAACGCTCGCGGATCCAAACATAGCCAATCATTAAAACAGAGGACCCTCCATTTTACTGACAGAAATACACTAATGAGATCAACACGCACTGTTAGAAATTCCATTTTTACAGCCTTGGTACATTATGTGCACAAAATCAATCGATTACATAAATGTAATGATCTAAAAGACGGTGTCTATATTTAGAACCGTCAAGGTTTAAATCAGTTAAACAGGTCCTTACTGTATGCCTGCTACAGTATAGGTACAAATATACATTTTGCTTAAATGTTGCAAGAATCAGGTATTCCACAGGAGTTCCTTATACCTTTTCATATTTTAACAAGCAGCAGAACAGGATGCAGATGGGTAAATGCAAGCAGGGCTGGAGGCAGCCTGTACTCTTGCACTGTTATGTTTTTTATTTGTGGAAAGCTCTTTTTTGTGTTCAGAGCACTCACTTTATTTTTTGCATGGTTTTCCAGGGTGCTGGGCTCCGCCGTGACCTTCATAGTGAGCTCAAACTCACAGAACCTCACCACCGCAGATGTGGCCAATGCAGCAGGTAGGACTGCTTTCGCCTTTGTCCTGTTTTCATTTAAACGTGTTCCAAGGCGCACACGAAGCGCTCAGTAAAATGCACATTTAATGGAGGAGTCCGTGGGGAAGGGGCCGCTGGGGCACGTGGGATATTGAATTTGTAACACCAGAAAGTCCATTAAAAGTGGGGGCGACGTCATTGTTTGTAATGGCATGGATTTAAAAAGAAACAAAGAAACTTGGATGTCTTTTGGAACTTTACAGGACAGTAAGTGTTGGTTGAGTAAGAATAATAGAGACAGTTGTAAGGGTTACTGTGCTTCTGCGGGCATGTGAGAACCAGTGGAGGCTTGGATGTGCCAGTGGAAAAGGGGTACATGTGGGTTAGAAATGTAACATATTGAATCTAAAAGTGATTCTGTGTCTAGCGGTGTTGCATGGCATTAACGAGTGCCGTTGCTGTCCCGTGTGTTTCTCACAAACAAACACACCACTGAACTGTTCTGAATTTTCAACCCATTCATTTGGTGAGTTTACACCAAACCCACTTACTTACCTTTGCTACTGTCCCAAGCTGGTTCATATTTAAAAGTCAGGACACTGCAAAGAAGAATCCGAGCAAAGAACTGCATCCCAACCCTGGCTGTTGCCCCCAGTGTCTGCTCCCTGGATCGACAGACAGCCAGCTGCTGTCCCCAGTGTCTGCTCCCTGGATCGACAGACAGCCGGCTGCTGCCCCCAGTCCTGCCGCTACCCTGCCCTGACATTTATATAAGCAAACATTCAATTGCACAGGCAACTATGAGACAGACATGATTATTCTAGGAGTATTGCACTGTTGTTTGGTTAGCTGCATATCGTCTATTTGAATAATCCACTTAGCTGTGGGTAAACGTCAGTGAAACATGTTTAGCAGCAAAATGCTGGAGTTTTTTTTCTATAAAGACTGAAAAAGCTCAATAAAAAGTGATAAATAGCTTACAAAAATATGAAATAATGTTCAATGCTTTTAAACTTTACCTGATTATGTGCATTTCAAAAGACACGTTTGTCCAGATTCTCAAAGCTATTTACTCCAATTCTTTTTGGTTCTTTTCTGAAAGAAAAAAAAACACCCCCTAAGACTGCATGAATGAATGAATGTAAGCTCCACAATGAAGAGTTTTGTTAATGAGTTTTTTTTTCCTTTTAGAAAAAGTTACATTAATAATGATTTTGAATAATGATTCATGAATCTAGCCCTTTGTTTCTTAGTAGAAAGGGCAATATCGGTTGCATGCACAGCAGAGATACAATCAAAGCTAAATGAAAGTAATTTTCACAGCTGTACAATGAATACAGTAGCTTAGGCAATGAAGATAAAATGGGGCAGCTTCAGATAGAGAACTACAAAGCTAAGGAGCTACAAGCCCTTTTTTCTTTTGTTATACCCATGCTGTCAAAGGGCACAAAAGTTACATTACTTCTAAAAAAGAAATAGTTTGTTTCTTATAGTTTTATTTGATTAAGCATTATGAAGTTATGGATGAGAAAGTATATATATATATATATAATATAGCTATATTGATAATATTATATATATATATATATATATATATATATATATATCTAGAGACGAAATCTCTGGAACTTCCAATAAGCATTTGGCTTTGTTTTAAATGAAATACTTTATATAAGTGTTGCAGCTTGATTATACTTTATCAAATTCAGTAAGACCTGTTGTCAGCTTCAGAGATAATAATTTGGCATATAAACTCTGTTCAAATTCATTTAGTTGATGTCTGTTAATCCTTATTTGAAAAACGATGGCAGTGCTAACCTTGGGGAACAAGAGCGGTCCCAACACATTTTAATGGGGATGTTTGATAGCTGTAACACTTGCTGTCTGTTCAGGTAGAAGACTTGTTCCAAATGGCACATTCTGACAGAGATCCTTTACTAGGGAGAAAAAAAAGATGACTAGCTTTGTATGAAAATATCACCATGTTTGTTGTACCTAATTGGCATGCATTGAAAATATAATGAGCATAGGTACTGATGAAATGTGTGAATTGAATGGTAAAATATGTAATCACACAGCCCTTCATTGCTGAGTGTTGAAAAGTATTAAGACTATACAAAGTCAGGTTAGATTTGACATGGGTTCTGTTAGAACTGAAGGCCTCTTTAATTCAAAAGCATTGTTTACTTCATTTATTTAGGGCAAGCTCGGGGCTCAGGCATGTTTCTCAGGCGGTCTTTTGCTGTGCTGCAGTGTTGCACATTGTAATAAGTGACCAGTGTTGATAATACATACTCTGTGGTATATGCTTTCTTGTTTGGATGTATGTTTGTGTGTTTGTGAAAGCTTGTGAGGTTTATAACTTGGGAATGCCTTATTAGATTAATTTGAAAATGTGTATGCTTGCTCGTAAAGGGTGGGGAAATGAACGAGGCGTGAGTACAGATTTTTATAAGAACCTGTTCTCCCAAAACACCCCAAAGCCTGACCCTTTGAATATGGTGGGGTGTAATGACAGTTACTTTAAAAATAAAAGCTTGGATGCTCCCCCTCAGGTAATGAGGGTTGGCAGAGTAGGTCTGACTAGACTGTGAGCATCGTTGTTAATGAGCTCACATTGGCGTATTCGGCAAACACCCTTGTGGTCATTCATATATTTATTTTAAGAGCCACTGTTATCTGTACTTCAACACCTAGGTCCATGTTCATGAGTCATTAATATATCAGTATATACAAATAATACACTTACAATGGGCAATACCTCAAGTTAGAGTACTATAGGTTCATACTGTAATTATCTACCAATTACACATTTACAGTAAAACACATACAAACCCCACAAACAATATTAATGAAAGCTGCAGTGGTGGTTGAAGTCACTGTGCACCTATTTGACTATGAGTCTCTTTGGCTATGAGGACCTCATAGTGTCATTGTATTGTAGTCTGCATCAGTAGGGCATAATAGCAGATGACAGCCATCAGTCACATTTAATCTGCACAGACCTTGCTTAGCTGTGAATATCACTGTGGCTAGCAGTATTTTGTCACTTTTTCGTTGGCTATGTTTCGATAGAAAATTAATAAATGGCTCAGGACAAAGCGGATCATCCGTACCCCATAACATGTTGGCACCATGCTGCCCAGGCTCCCCGAAGACAGAAGGACGATACTGTGTGTGCTGTTATAAAGGTGATGTTGGCTTGCTGTAACTAACCCCACCAGCAGGTAAGCCTCAATGGACATTTCCATGATGGCATTTGCAATGTACGCAGGTGGATTTTCTGACTACTTCACTGCGAACCGCTATGATCTAATCTGGATTTGCGCATGATAGTTGGCACTGACTCATGCAGTATGTCATTTTTAGTCATGTTGTTCTTTATATTTGGTCCAGCAGATACTCTTTCAGTACAGCATGATGTATATTCATTTTAAAATGATAAATCAGTTTATATGGAATAGGCCATTAGGCTATTCTGCAGTAACACCATGTAGCATTTTTTGTGTTTGTTGTTAATATTGTTTTAAACACAGTATTTAAAAAAAAAAGATGTATTAGGGTGAAAATGGCATAAATATGTTTAAGACAATTAAAGCAATGCGTAGAGGAAGGAAGGGATGATTCCCATAGTGCATCTGTGTGCCCTTGATGCTCTTATTTTGTTAGGTTATCCCATTGTCCTGCTGGACGTTGCTCCCTGGCCCTGAACTCTAGTCTATTGTTGAGCTGTGAGGGGCACTGAGGGCACCTGTCAGGATGTCAGGACTGTGGGCGGTGGGGTGAGAGCCCTCATTGTAGTCCCCCCTCTTCATGCTCAAGAGAAAAATACCTTAAAGACCATTTCCAATAGACCTCCTTGGTCGTGAGAACGAAGCTTGCTCAATGGAAAATGAGATGGTGGTAAAGCAGGGGAATGCAATTAGCAATCAGAACAGTGTTTGCAAATGTTTTGCTTGGAAGACTGTTTGCTTTCTTTCCCCTGAAAGTATAAAAAAGCATATAGTTTTTGTTTTCTTTTAATGTAATCAGATAACTTCCTAAAATGCAGAAAATATCCTGTATGTCTGTTGTTCAGTTTCATTGGGTTTACAAATCCTGTTTTTATGCAATTAGAGTTTGGGGAGATGTGCACCGCAAATGCTTCTTTTCCATTGCAGTCAGACTCAAAGAGGGCACATAAATAATAAAATAAATCTGGGAAGTTAGAAGTGCACTGGTCACTAAATAGCTATACCTAGGGGCCACATCGAGTGTACTTGGGCTAGAATGAAGAACCCAGTCATTCTGCACTAATCGCAAATGGATAATATTAAGAGCATCACGGCATGATGATCATTTCAGGCATACCACGTTCTTAAGACAGTAAGGGGTGTGATCAGGCTAAAATATGTAACCTGTGATGGTAGTGGTACAGTAGTATATTTGTGGCCATTTTGTGGTAGTCCTAGAATAGTCTATCATTTGGTACTTCTGTTTTGAGTGATTTTTCCACAGAAGCATGTCTGGAGATTGATGCAGTAAGCATGGTTGACCTGGTTATGTGACTGTGTGTCCTTGTATAAAGAAGAATACACAAGGAGAGAAATGCATCAGATTTGATGCGGAACCAAAATATCCCTTCCCTGTAATTCAGTAATCTTCCCCTTGTATCGACGACGCGCCCTCCGCGCAGACAGCACCATAAACTATGACCAATGAAATGACTTCATATTATTGGCTAATTTAAGCAGCGTGCAAAACTGGCTCCTATGACTCCTAATTAGAAAAACATTGGCTGCAAGAGTCATTTCCAGCTGAACAGATCAGCATAGATTCATTCGCTGACAGCTTTGACCTTCACTCCAGCAAACACTTGTCAAAATGCCACATGGAATTACCTGGCTCTTTAGGAAGAAGTAATGGGGTTTATCTACCTACCCATTCACTGTCACTGATCACAGACCTATGGAAACCGCAACAGTGGGCATTCTATGTACAGTCGCTTAAGAAGTGTCCACACCCTCCCCTCCTGCTTGGAGGGGCAAAAAACAGTACTTTCACCAAAGTGGCTAATATAATAAGGGGGAAAATGTATTGTATTTGTCTTTAGTTTTGTTAAAGTTCGACTACCGTTATTGTATAGGTAATTGTGCATGTACATGAAGGTAGCTTCTTCAGCGGTACTATTCACTTAACCTAGGGTCTAGTATAGCTGCTCTATTGGGGTCTGTGACCGGAGCAGAGGGGCTGGAGAGCAAGAAGACACAAAAGACTGGGGTTTGGGGCTGAAATACCGATTGGCAAAATGTTATTGAATACAGACTGGACACTATCAGAAGTGTTCCAGTTTAACTGGGTGATGGACAGGCTGGCATCGGTTTGTCACAATGTTATTGAATACAGACTGGACACTATCAGAAGTGTTCCAGTTTAACTGGGTGATGGACAGGCTGGCATCGGTTTGTCACAATGTTATTGAATACAGACTGGACACTATCAGAAGTGTTCCAGCTCCGCTGGGTGATGGACAGGCTGGCATCGGTTTGGCACAGTGGTATTGAATACAGACTGGACACTATCAGAAGTGTTCCAGTTTAACTGGGTGATGGACAGGCTGGCATCGGTTTGGCACAGTGGTATTGAATACAGACTGGACACTATCAGAAGTGTACCAGCTCCGCTGGGTGATAGACAGGCTGGCATCGGTTTGGCACAGTGGTATTGAATACAGACTGGACACTATCAGAAGTGTTCCAGTTTAACTGGGTGATGGACAGGCTGGCATCGGTTTGGCACAATGTTATTGAATACAGACTGGACACTATCAGAAGTGTTCCAGCTCCGCTGGGTGATAGACAGGCTGGCATTGGTTTGTCACAATGTTATTGAATACAGACTGGACACTATCAGAAGTGTTCCAGCTCCGCTGGGTGATGGACAGGCTGGCATCGGTTTGGCACAGTGGTATTGAATACAGACTGGACACTATCAGAAGTGTTCCAGCTCCGCTGGGTGATGGACAGGCTGGCATCGGTTTGTCACAATGTTATTGAATACAGACTGGACACTATCAGAAGTGTTCCAGCTCTGCTGGGTGATGGACAGGCTGGCATCGGTTTGGCACAGTGGTATTGAATACAGACTGGACACT
The DNA here is from genome assembly GCF_017654505.1 of Polyodon spathula. Lineage (NCBI taxonomy): Eukaryota > Metazoa > Chordata > Actinopteri > Acipenseriformes > Polyodontidae > Polyodon > Polyodon spathula. Next base: position 3,856,277 of record NC_054537.1, on the reverse strand, counting down.
ATCAGAAGTGTTCCAGTTTAACTGGGTGATGGACAGGCTGGCATCGGTTTGGCACAATGTTATTGAATACAGACTGGACACTATCAGAAGTGTTCCAGCTCCGCTGGGTGATGGACAGGCTGGCATCGGTTTGGCACAGTGGTATTGAATACAGACTGGACGCTATCAGAAGTGTTCCAGTTTAACTGGGTGACAGACAGGCTGGCATCGGTTTGGCACAGTGGTATTGAATACAGACTGGACACTATCAGAAGTGTTCCAGCTTCACTGGGTGACGGACAGGCTGGCATCTGTTTGGCACAATGTTATTGAATACAGACTGGACACTATGAGAAGTGTTCCAGCTCTGCTGGGTGATGGACAGGCTGGCATTGGTTTGGCACAATGGTATTGAATACAGACTGGACACTATCAGAAGTGTTCCAGTTTAACTGGGTGATGGACAGGCTGGCATCGGTTTGGCACAGTGGTATTGAATACAGACTGGACACTATCAGAAGTGTTCCAGCTCCGCTGGGTGATGGACAGGCTGGCATCGGTTTGGCACAGTGGTATTGAATACAGACTGGACACTATCAGAAGTGTTCCAGTTTAACTGGGTGATGGACAGGCTGGCATCGGTTTGGCACAGTGGTATTGAATACAGACTGGACACTATCAGAAGTGTACCAGCTCCGCTGGGTGATAGACAGGCTGGCATCGGTTTGGCACAGTGGTATTGAATACAGACTGGACACTATCAGAAGTGTTCCAGCTCCGCTGGGTGATTTTCTTCGTTTTCTCGTTTCCACACCCTGTGGTTTTACAACAACAAAGGAATGATTTTTTCTTTAACCAGCAAAAACAACAGAAAACAGTAACTGTGAAAAACCCTATAAAAACTGAGATGAATATGGCTTGGTTTAAATGCCGCTCCACACAGTAAGTATAGCTATTTCCCTCACTATACTTGTTTTATCTTCGCTAAGCTTTGTACTGCAACCTTAACAATATGTTCAGTTTTAATTTTCTCACCATGCTCACTGACCCACTCCTTTCAACAAAATGGCCCCCAGATCTGTCTGAGCAGACGTTATATCCTCCCACCTGATCATTGATTGAATTCCCCGCCTTTCCCACTGAAGCATGGAATTTCCGCAATTTACAATTACCCACTTACCCACTTAACCAATTGCCAATTAACCTGAACACATTTATTTTTAACCTGTCACTTGCCAACTTGTATCAGCTCCCTGCAGTACTTTCTCAGGTTCTTAACAACATGCAGGCTTTGTTCCTGGTCCACTTGTTTACCCTGCAATAACCACTGCCTGCCGTACTGTTACAGGTTCATGTGACTTTTGGGTGTCTGGATGATAAAGAAGGATACATTTGAGATCATGGCTTCATATATATTTTCTAATACACACTTGGATTCTTTTAGGTGAAGTTTGGACGGGGTTCTTATTTGTAGGATTATAGAATCTGTGACGTTGACATTAACCTGTACCAAGGGGGGGCACACATGAACTTTTAGATTTCTACATGATAGAGAATTACATAATCCGGACATGCTGATGGTAAAAACTAATAATGTTAATCTTGATAAAGGTATATTTGGTAGGCTAGTTTGGTACACTATGGAGGGTAACTAAAGTGACCACAAAAGACCTGTATTTATCTGCAATTTGGTCTGAGAGATTTGCTGTCAGATGAGAGAAGCAACTCACCTTGCTGTGCAGTGCATACAGATAGATGACCTTTCGCATAACCCATTAGAAGTTCAGTTTTCTTCTGCGTTTTTCCCAACTGTCTTTCTGTCATCTCAAGGGCTGCTCAAAGCTTACAGCAATGGATGTAGTGCTACAAGTCTGTTTAGAACTAGTCTCATTCAGGCTTACACATCTGTTTATGTGACAAAAGACTGCTAATGTCATTGTCAACAGCCCAGCCTGTATCTGCTTCGAATGCCATGGACAAATGTGTGCTTGAAGTGTGACATGTCATGTAAAACCTCTTTCCAGCTATCTGTGTGACGCAGATGTTTGGGTGCAGTTTTCAGACTGCTCTGGCATTTTGAATGTCTTTTTCATTTACAGTCAAACGTGCTGAACATCACTTCAAAGGGACGGGGCAGAAATGGTGACAGTAAGCGGAGTTGACGTTGTTGTGGATTCACTAATAACCTGGCAAACAAAAAGGTTTTCTGGCTAATGAAACACGTGAAACAACACCTGTGCTAATATAACTTTTTTTTTTTTTACTGTGGTTAAGCTCAACAAACTATGAGTTACATTAGTACCCTCTACTATATATTCAGTGGTGTTACAGAAACATCAAAATGCTTGTAAAAATATTGCAGGACCTCAGATTGTTTCAAAACAACTTTAAGCACCGGCTTTAAGTACTTGCATATTAACTTCCCTATCTCTCTCGCTGCTTTATTTCCCAAAATGATTTTTCCACTAACTGCCCCCCCAAAAAAGAAACAACTACTGAAACTAAACGTAGACTTCCCACTCTTCAAGTCAAGAAGAGTTTAGCATTTTAATCTCCTTTGTCTGTGAGAGCTATTGTTTCAGGTATTATTACTGAGACTTCTTATAAGAAACGAAGTGAGAGCAGACACTGCACAGCCAGCTGGTGTAGCTTCACAAGAAACGAAGTGAGAGCAGACACTGCACAGCCAGCTGGTGCAGCTTCACAAGAAACTAAGTGAGAGCAGACACTGCACAGCCAACTGGTGCAGCTTCACAAGAAACGAAGTGAGAGCAGACACTGCACAGCCAGCTGGTGCAGCTTGACAAGAAACGAAGTGAGAGCAGACACTGCACAGCCAGCTGGTGCAGCTTGACAAGAAACGAAGTGAGAGCAGACACTGCACAGCCAGCTGGTGCAGCTTCACAAGAAACGAAGTGAGAGCAGACACTGCACAGCCAGCTGGTGCAGCTTCACAAGAAACAAAGTGAGAGCAGACACTGCACAGCCAGCTGGTGCAGCTTCACAAGAAACGAAGTGAGAGCAGACACTGCACAGCCAGCTGGTGCAGCTTCACAAGAAACAAAGTGAGAGCAGACACTGCACAGCCAGCTGGTGCAGCTTCACAAGAAACGAAGAGAGAGCAGACACTGCACAGCCAGCTGGTGCAGCTTCACAAGAAACGAAGTGAGAGCAGACACTGCACAGCCAGCTGGTGCAGCTTCACAAGAAACGAAGTGAGAGCAGACACTGCACAGCCAGCTGGTGCAGCTTCACAAGAAACGAAGTGAGAGCAGACACTGCACAGCCAGCTGGTGCAGCTTGACAAGAAACGAAGTGAAAGCAGACACTGCACAACCAGCTGGTGCAGCTTCACAAGAAACGAAGTGAGAGCAGACACTGCACAGCCAGCTGGTGCAGCTTCACAAGAAACGAAGTGAGAGCAGACACTGCACAGCCAGCTGGTGCAGCTTCACAAGAAACGAAGTGAGAGCAGACACTGCACAGCCAGCTGGTGCAGCTTCACAAGAAACAAAGTGAGAGCAGACACTGCACAGCCAGCTGGTGCAGCTTCACAAGAAACAAAGTGAGAGCAGACACTGCACAGCCAGCTGGTGCAGCTTCACAAGAAACGAAGTGAGAGCAGACACTGCACAGCCAGCTGGTGCAGCTTCACAAGAAACGAAGTGAGAGCAGACACTGCACAGCCAGCTGGTGCAGCTTCACAAGAAACGAAGTGAGAGCAGACACTGCACAGCCAGCTGGTGCAGCTTGACAAGAAACGAAGTGAGAGCAGACACTGCACAGCCAGCTGGTGCAGCTTCACAAGAAACGAAGTGAGAGCAGACACTGCACAGCCAGCTGGTGCAGCTTCACAAGAAACGAAGTGAGAGCAGACACTGCACAGCCAGCTGGTGCAGCTTCACAAGAAACGAAGTGAGAGCAGACACTGCACAGCCAGCTGGTGCAGCTTCACAAGAAACGAAGTGAGAGCAGACACTGCACAGCCAGCTGGTGCAGCTTGACAAGAAACGAAGTGAGAGCAGACACTGCACAGACAGCTGGTGCAGCTTCACAAGACACAAAGTGATCATGCACGTGGTTTGAAAGGATAAATCAGTTGCATTTGATTGAAACTAAGTAGAGTGTGAAAATGTAAAGTGATATTATCAATAGCTTGCTTCCATTGACTCCCAATATATTATGGCCAGGACATGTCAATGTGGTGATAATATGCGGAGTGGCATTAAGCAGGCATCACTGGGTTTTAATCTTGGTATTTTCTTTTAATCGATTAATCACCTCATCTGGACGATTCATTAATTGATTAATAACACCCCTTTGTGCTGTGCAATTGTAGTGTAAGATAACTGTAAAAGTAACACTTGGTATTAATGCTATTTTTTGCAAGCATTTATTATTGGCACCGAACGTTTTACAGGCAACTTTAATTTAATCCGCTTAGTGAAAAACTGTGAGCTTTGCATCACAACTGAAAAAAAGCAAGCCACAGTTGCTTAAATGCAATGGTAGTCCTGACAGTGAAATAATGTACTGTTGTGTCATTTTAATTCAAAGGCCATTACATGTAACACCACACAGCAGTTAAACTAGGCACCCTCACGAGATGATTGCTTCTCAAGTATACTGTAGTACAATGGGATTCTGCAGCCTTGAGTAAACATTTAATAGAAAACATTTTTTAAAAGAAAAATCACCTTACTTGCGACTCAGATGAAAAGATAAACTTATAGTACTGCCGTGAAAGGAATGCCCAGAAAAGCACATTTGCAAATGGCCTTTTCCCCTTTTTTGCTGCGCCTCCTTCAGAGATATTTTTTTTTTTCAAATGAAGAAAATAAGCAAATCAAAATGCATTTTCCATGACAAAGTATGTTTACATGACAAAGCTTTTTCTGAAAACTAATGTTTTTTCACCTGTGCAGTACGCTATCGGAATAAATTTTCAGCAAAGTGTGTTTACATGATATACATTTTGTTAGTTTTCCGAATTTAATCAGAAATTTCTATATGCTGTTTTCCCGAAAACTGACTTTCCAAATATTCTGATACATTTTCCGAAAACTGTGTTTGCATGACTTTTGATATCGGAATTAGTTTTCCGAAAACTTTGTTATCCAAAAAATATCGGAATTTTTATGCGCATGTAAACAGGAGTTTATGTTTTCTTGGACTTTAAACATTTGCTTCAAACACACACCAAGCCACACGATCTGTGACCACTATGATCTGCGTTACTGCGCATTTTGACACAGTCACAGGGAACATGTAAACTGTGACCACTATAGGGATACATTACAAGCTGGCAGGCAACAAGCAGATTACATGTCTTTGCATCATCATTTCTTATGATTTCTTCCATGAGGGTTGTTCTGTCCTTTTGCTCAACCCTCATTTTTTCTTTCCATATACTAACTCTGCCTTTGCCCCAGTGGGTACCTCTGTTTATAAGGTGGAATCTTATTGGATAATTAGTGAAAGGGGGGTGGGTTTGAATAACTGCACCTGTTTAACAAAGAATCCCCTCTGCAGAAGTACCTCCCAGATGAATGCATCCCTGCTGCCTCAGATAATACAATCTCTTTGAAGCAGCGTCTCCATTCTCAGCACAGAGGGACTCTAGTGACTCAGGAGCTGAATTTCCTTTACCTGATGAGCTAATCTGACATGACAGCCTGGTGTGCAGATGGGTATCACTTGTCAATAGCTTTCCTAGGAAGACAACTATATTGTACACTTCATGCACAAGTAACACTACCTTCCCTTTTCCAATCCAGGTGCCTTGTTGAAGTGTAAATTCAGGTTGCCTAGGTAACACTGGTATCTCAAAAACCTATTTCCATTTTTCACATTTAGATGTTTAAGTTCGTGCATTTGCCAGTGGTGACTAAGCAGTAAACACCATTCAGATGCTGGGTTTATCATTGCTATTCTGAAGAACTCGTGAACCTTTATTAGGAATATGTGTTGTAAATTCTCTAAAAGTAATGCAAATATTAGACTTAAGAAAGAAAGAAGCCAAGCACACATGGTGGGGTTTCTTTGAAGTGTGCAGATGATACAATCACTGTGTTTCTCATGTAGACCATGGCTTTTTATCCATGTGTTATTTGTGTACTGTTTTTATTTATCCAATAGTTTTTTTTTTCCCTGGAGATGCAATGAGCATTTCACAGGTAAGCCCTGCCAACTCCTGCAGGCAATATAAAAAAAATAAATAAAAACACATCAAATAGACTTTTAAACATTAAAAGTATAGGGGATCTTCAGCCTGTGCTGAGCAATAAGTACAAACACGTATTCGTAATGAGTAGAAAAGTTTTTGCAAGTACAGGTACACATTATTTTATTTAATTTCCTGTGTTTATGTATTTTTTACCTGGAGCTCACTGTTTAAAGAGCAGCGGGTTGTGCTTGCTTCACCAGAGATTCCTGGACGATCGCTGACCAAAGTTTTTGGAAAATGAGTGTTTGTGCATTTTTGATGTTGCAGTTGCAATAAGCATCTTAATTAGCCTAAAACCGAAAAATAACCTTTTTCTTATACACAAGCAGCATCACACTAAAAATACACCAACTCCCCAAATAACTTAGAATTAAAGCCCCGTTTTAGTTGTTATTATTTTTCGTTTTACTTGTCGCAATTGTCATTTTATTTCATTTTAACCACAAAAAATGTTGTTTTATTTAGTTTGATTACAGATACTCATTAATAAAATAACTCAAATAGATGTATATAAATCAAAACAAAGTATACATCATGTTTTAACTATGGACATATGTTTTTATTAAACGTTATCCTTTATTATTATTATTTTGACATAAACAGACCTAGAACAGAACAGTAATTTAGTTACCATCATTTCTCATTAGCGACAGTAACCGAAATGTACCCCAATATTTTTAATGAGCTGCCTATGTACAGTAAATACTGCCTATGCCCTCTATAAAAATACAACAAGATCAAATAAAAATACAAAACTACTTTTATCACTGCACAATGGAAATCAAATCAGCATGAACGAAATTAAATCAACAAACACAAAAAATGGCTTATTTCAGAATGTTGCACAATTCAACATTAACTCAAAAACAAAATGCTGAGATTGTACTCATGTATTCATAAGGAGCTTAAACAGATATTCAAATTAAGAATTAAACGCAAGTATATAACAGAACTCTACATTTTCTTTTTTCATGGTTTGTCGTCTGTCATTTACAATCAGTGGAAACTTTGAAAGAAAACGTTCACAGTTAACAGGAAATCCCGCGATTGGATAAGCTGGCATTCTGATGCCTGAGCTCAAACCGTATGTCATTGATTTGATTGGATAATGTATTTCCACTTCCCTCAGCTGTGGCATTTTGTGTGAGTGCGATCTGTTAATATACATTTTATTATGGAGTGGTTTACTTTATTTTTAAGATGTATGGGGCTGTGCTTTTGTTAACCGGGGTCATGGTTCCCTTAAAACATTTACAGTGACAAAAAAAAAAAAAGTCATTATCCAAAATAGAGAGAGAGAGAGAGAGAGAGAGAGAGAGAGAGAGAGAGAGAGAGAGAGAGAGGAGAGAGAGGTCTTTATGGTCCATTCCTAAAAAACATAAAATAATAGGATTTCTAATTATACAGCATTTTACACCTATCTCAAATGATAACTAATTCGTTAAACACACACACACACAGAGTCAGAAAGACAGACAGACACACACGCACACACACGCACACACACAAACCAATTCACGGATAGCATCTAGGAGCCTTTAACAGGAACAAAATCCTCTTTATATTTTGTGTCTAAATGAAACAAAATGTATCTTAAGATATGTATAAAAACAAAAACACTATATTCTCATCTAAATCTACATATTAATTTTATTGAAGACAATGAGGGTTACCCCCGTGATTCGACTCACAATGCCTTTTCAGTGCCTGCCTTGGAAAAGTAAACCACTATGAAATAAAAGGTGTAAATATTTGTTACAAACCTCTTAAATAATAATAATAATAATAATAATAATAATAATAATAATAATAAATAATAATAATAATAAAATGGATCCCCCCCCTACCCGACAAACATTTTGGTATACGTCTGAAAAGGCGGGACTCAGATTCTCGTTGCAAATATTAAACTAAAGGTTTTATGTATATAATATAGGTTTTGCTTTTTTGCGAAAATAGTAATACGTGTGTATTTATAACAGACCCGGCCATGTGTTAAAAACATGGGAAGTTTCCCTTTGAATAACTTACAATGATAGTGCTTTAGTTTACAAATTAATTCTTATAGACTATTGGATGTTTGGTACCATTAAAGAGATTTTTTTTTTTCAGTAAAAAAGAAACTGTATAATACAAACTTATAATATATATATATATATATATATATATATATATATATATATATATATATATATATAAAAAACAATCGATCTTAAAATGAAAAGGGTCGATGTGAATTGAATGTGTATTGTCCCATGCGTAAGGGTTTTTTATTGTACCAAGCAGGATGCATGCTGACCGTGTAGACTCAAACATGCTGGGACACGTCTGAAAAGGCGGGAATCAGATTCTCGTTGCAAACATTAAACTATTAATTCATACCAGAACAGTTCTATACATTCAGAAAACAAACTTAGCAAAGAGCGTGAGTCAAAAATAACCATACCGATATTACAAGAAAAAACTCACCCCTTGAAGCGTTGTTCATCGTTGATATTAAAAAGAACATACTGGTTAGTCAGTCTTAATTCTCTGCTTATATGGGATGTGTTCGGACAAGTCTAATACATGTTCTAAAAAAGTCTAAAAAAAATCTCTTTAATGGTACCAAACATCCAATAGTTTATAAGAATTAATTTGTAAACTAAAGCAGTATCATTGTAAGTTATTCAAAGGGAAACTTGTTTTTAACACATGGCCGGGTCTGTTATAAATACACATGTATTACTATTTTCGCAAAAAAGCGAAACCTATATTATATACATAAAACCTTTAGTTTAATATTTGCAATGAGAATCTGGGTCCCGCCTTTTCAGACGTATACCAAAATGTTTCATTTCTAGATACGTCAGATCTAGCAAAAAGCAACCCTTTTCATTTTGAAAAGATTATTGAACTGCAAAGACGTTTCTCAAGCTTTCTTCAGAGCCTCTAAATAAATACGTTTTTTGAAAACGGTAAGACTGCGTTAAAACACCCATATTTACAAACCACTCAAGATTCTTTAAGGATCAATTGTGTGCTACTTTATTTTACACTTTTAATGTAATTTATTATTATTTTATTATTATTATTATTATTTAAGAGGTTTGTAACAAATATTTATACCTTTTATTTTCATAGTGGTTTACTTTTCCAAGGCAGGCATTGAAAAGGCATGTGAGTCGAATCACGGGGGTAACCCTCATTGTCTTCAAAAAAATTAATATGTAGATTTAGATGAGAATATAGTGTTTTTGTTTTTATACATATCTTAAGAAAGAGGATTTTTTTCCTGTTATAGGGGCCTATATGCTATCCAAGAACTGGTGTGTGTGTGTATGTAAGAACATAAGAACATAAGAAAGTTTACAAACGAGAGGAGGCCATTCGGCCCATCTTGCTCGTTTGGTTGTTAGTAGCTTATTGATCCCAAAATCTCATCAAGCAGCTTCTTGAAGGATCCCAGGGTGTCAGCTTCAACAACATTACTGGGGAGTTGATTCCAGACCCTCACAATTCTCTGTGTAAAAAAATGTCTCCTATTTTCTGTTCTGAATGCCCCTTTTTCTAAACTCCATTTGTGACCCCTGGTCCTTGTTTCTTTTTTTCAGGCTGAAAAAGTCCCTTGCGTCGACACTGTCAATACCTTTTAGAATTTTGAATGCTTGAATTAGGTCGCCACGTAGTCTTCTTTGTTCAAGACTGAACAGATTCAATTCTTTTAGCCTGTCTGCATATGACATGCCTTTTAAGCCCGGAATAATTCTGGTCGCTCTTCTTTGCACTCTTTCTAGAGCAGCAATATCTTTTTTATAGCGAGGTGACCAGAACTGCACACAATATTCAAGATGAGGTCTTACAAGTGCATTGTACAGTTTTAACATTACTTCCCTTGATTTAAATTCAACACTTTTCACAATGTATCCGAGTATCTTGTTAGCCTTTTTTATAGCTTCCCCACATTGCCTAGATGAAGACATTTCTGAGTCAACAAAAACTCCTAAGTCTTTTTCATAGATTCCTTCTCCAATTTCAATATCTCCCATATGATATTTATAATGTACATTTTTATTTCCTGCGTGCAGTACCTTACACTTTTCTCTATTAAATGTCATTTGCCATGTGTCTGCCCAGTTCTGAATCTTGTCTAGATCATTTTGAATGACCTTTGCTGCTGCAACAGTGTTTGCCACTCCTCCTACTTTTGTGTCGTCTGCAAATTTAACAAGTTTGCTTACTATACCAGAATCTAAATCATTAATGTAGATTAGGAATAGCAGAGGACCTAATACTGATCCCTGTGGTACACCGCTGGTTACCACACTCCATTCTGAGGTTTTTCCTCTAATCAGTACTTTCTGTTTTCTACATGTTAACCACTCCCTAATCCATGTACATGTGTTTCCTTGAATCCCAACTGCGTTCAGTTTGAGAATTAATCTTTTGTGCGGGACTTTGTCAAAAGCTTTCTGGAAATCTAAATAAACCATGTCATATGCTTTGCAATTATCCATTATCGATGTTGCATCCTCAAAAAAATCAAGCAAGTTAGTTAGGCACGATCTCCCTTTCCTAAAACCATGTTGACTGTCTCCCAGTACCCTGTTACCATATAGGTAATTTTCCATTTTGGCTCTTATTATAGTTTCCATAAGTTTGCATATAATAGAAGGCTTACTGGTCTGTAGTTACCCGGTTCAGTTTTGTTTCCCTTTTTGTGGATCGGTATTACGTTTGCAATTTTCCAGTCTGTCGGTACCACCCCTGTGTCAAGAGACTGCTGCATGATCTTGGTTAGCGGTTTGTAAATTACTTCTTTCATTTCTTTGAGTACTACTGGGAGGATCTCATCCGGCCCAGGGGATTTGTTTATTTTAAGAGCTCCTAGTCCCTTTAACACTTCTGCCTCGGTTATGCTAAAGTTATTTAAAACTGGATAGGAACTGGATGACATGTGGGGCATGTTGTCAGTATCTTCCTTTGTAAAAACTTGTGAAAAGTAATCATTTAACATATTTGCTATTTTTTTTTCTTCCTCTACGATTTTGCCATTTGTATCTCTTAAACATTTAATCTCCTCTTTGAATGTTCTCTTGCTGTTGTAATATTGGAAAAACATTTTGGAATTGGTTTTAGCTCCCTTAGCAATGTTCATTTCTATTTCTCTCTTGGCCTTTCTAACTTCCTTTTTGACTTGCATTTGCAGTTCTGTGTACTCTTTCTGTGTACTTTCTTTTTGGTCCTTTTTTAATGCTCTGTAAAGTGCCTTTTTTCGCTGAATATTTTTTTTAATTGATCTATTAAACCATTTTGGCAATTTAGTTTTACATTTAGATTTGTCTACTTTAGGGATATAATTGTTTTGCGCCTCTAGTACTACATTTTTGAAGAACAACCATCCTTCTTCTGTGGGTGTTTTCTCTATTTTACTCCAATCTACTTCTGTTAGTCTCTGTTTCATACCTTCATAGTTTGCTTTTCTAAAATTGTAAACCTTAGCTTTAGTCTTTACTTTTGGGGATTTAAAAAACACTTCAAATGAGACCATGTTGTGGTCTGAGTTTGCCAGTGGTTCTCTGACCTCTGTTTTAGTTATTCTATCTTCGTTATTTGAAAAGACTAAATCAAGGCATGCCTCCCCTCTAGTGGGTGCCTTCACAAATTGTGTTAGGAAGCAGTCATTTGTCATTTCCACCATTTCTATTTCATCCTTCGCGCTACCCACCGGGTTTTCCCATTTTATTTGGGGGAAGTTGAAATCCCCCATTAGTATGGCTTCTCCTTTGCTACACACATTTCTAATGTCATTGTATAACAGATTATTGTGCTCACCGTCTGAATCTGGCGGTCTATAGCATGCTCCTATTATTATGCCTTTTGAATTTTTGTCTGTTATTCTGACCCATATTGATTCGGTTTTATTTTCTTTGTCCAGGTTTAACACCTGGGCTTCAAGACTGTTTCTTATGTATAGCGCTACCCCTCCTCCTCTTCTGTCCTGCCTGTCTTTCCTATACAGTGTATACCCACAAATATTATATTCGTCCCCATCACTCTCAGATAACCAAGTTTCTGTAACACCTATCACATCATAGTTACCTGTTAGTGCAGTAGCTTCAAGTTCTAGAATTTTGTTTCTGATACTTCTAGCATTTAGATAAATACATTTAATGGTTGTCTTACCTGAGTTGTTGTTCTTGTTTTGATGCGGTCTCCCTTCTGTTTTTTTTGTTGATTTCTCCCCCCTTCCTTTCTAGTTTAAATGCTTCCGAACCTGCTCGAGGATCTTTTCTCCAAGTAGACTGGTTCCCTTGTTATTTAAGTGCAGTCCATCCCGTCTATACAGATAGTCCTCGTTGTAGAAAGTGGTCCAATGATCAAGATAGGTGAAGCCTTCCCGTGTGCACCACGTCTTCATAACCATTGGTTTTGATTTATTATTTCCAGCTGTCCATATGGTCCTTTGCAAGGTGCGGGTAGTATACCAGAAAATACCACAGTTTTGGTTTTCTCTTTTAATTTCCTTCCTAGCTCTCTGAATTTGTTTTGCAGGGATTTTGGTCTGTCTCTTCCAATGTTGTTTGTACCGATGTGGACGACTACTACCGGGTCGTCTCCTGTTCGTTCTAGGAGCCTGTCCACGTTTTCAGTGATGTGCTTGACCGAGGCTCCCGGAAGGCAGCACACTGTTGTAGTAAGGGGGTCCAAACTGCGAATTGAACTTGCTGTGTTTCTCAATATGGAGTCCCCAACAATCATGACCTCCCTTCTTTTTACTGTCTTGTCACCACTGTCAATAGGGTCCTGGATGTTGTTCCTTTCATTCTCTTGTTGTTGGTTCTGCTCATCAAAATTCTGAAGTGACTCAAATCTGTTGGTTGTTTTGATTTCTGGTGGTTGTGTTTGACGAAGTTTCTTTTTTTCCCTGCTTCTGCCTACCTGAACCCAGCTGTTCTGACCTTCTATCTCCCTGGTGGCTTTCAGTCTGTTAGGGGTGATGCAGACTTCCATGAATTGTGGGTGTGCCAGTTCCTCAAGATCCTGTTGCTGTCTCACTTCTTCCAGCTCCATTTCTAGCATGCTTACTAGTTTATGCAAATCCTGGATCGCGCGGCACTTTACGCACACTTGGTTTAGCTCCGCTGGGTTTTCTCGGATTTCCCACATCAAGCAGGTGTCACAGATTACTGGCTTGAAGACCATGTTGAGGGTTTTTTTTTTTTTTTGAAGTTTAGTTTCTTCTGCAGCTGTCAACCTGCTTTCAAACTGCTTCGAAACTGCTCTGTACTTTTCCACGCTGTACTTCTCCCACTCGCTGTCGCTGGGAAGACTGCCTCGTTTAACTGCGTTGTTCTGCTGTGCTGTCGGCTCCTCCCCTCGCCCGTGTCTCAAAACGGCGCTGAATTTGAATCAGCTGCTCCGAGTTTCAGCTTGTTTGTTATCAGAAAAACACACGCGGCTGTGTTTCCCCAATGTCCTCTGTTTTCTGATTAAAGCAATTCAAGATGCAATTTCTCCTTTCTGCTTCGAAACTGCTCTGTACTTTTCCACGCTGTACTTCTCCCACTCGCTGTCGCTTCCACTCGCTGTCGCTGGGAAGACTGCCTCGTTTAACTGCGTTGTTCTGCTGTGCTGTCGGCTCCTCCCCTCGCCCGTGTCTCAAAACGGCGCTGAATTTGAATCAGCTGCTCCGAGTTTCAGCTTGTTTGTTATCAGAAAAACACACGCGGCTGTGTTTCCCCAATGTCCTCTGTTTTCTGATTAAAGCAATTCAAGATGCAATTTCTCCTTTCTGCTTCGAAACTGCTCTGTACTTTTCCACGCTGTACTTCTCCCACTCGCTGTCGCTTCCACTCGCTGTCGCTGGGAAGACTGCCTCGTTTAACTGCGTTGTTCTGCTGTGCTGTCGGCTCCTCCCCTCGCCCGTGTCTCAAAACGGCGCTGAATTTGAATCAGCTGCTCCGAGTTTCAGCTTGTTTGTTATCAGAAAAACACACGCGGCTGTGTTTCCCCAATGTCCTCTGTTTTCTGATTAAAGCAATTCAAGATGCAATTTCTCCTTTCTGCTTCGAAACTGCTCTGTACTTTTCCACGCTGTACTTCTCCCACTCGCTGTCGCTTCCACTCGCTGTCGCTGGGAAGACTGAAATGTGTGTTTGTGTGCTTAACAAATTAGTTATCATTTGAGATAGGTGTAAAATGCTGTATAATTAGAAATCCTATTATTTTATGTTCTCTCTCTCTCTCTCTCTCTCTCTCTCTCTCTCTATTTTGGATACTGACTTTTTTTTTTTTTTTGTCACTGTAAATGTTTTAAGGGAACCATGACCCTGGTTAACACAAGCACTGCCCCATCTTAAAAAAACAAAGTAAACCACTCCATAATAAAATGTATATTAACAGATCGCACGCACACAAAATCACTCTATATAAAAATAGTCATATTAAAATCAACAGAGGATCCTCATGCCGTAACAAAATGGTCGACGTAATGATGGCTGAGGGGGTGCTCTGATCCTGTCAGTCATAAAACACGTCACCGGATATGGGAGGGACTTAGAGGTCATAAATCAACTTATGGATCATAAATCAATTACAAAGGGTCATAAAAAACATTTTGACACTAGATGTCATACCTTTATTACTAACAATCAAAAGAAAGCCAGTAAACGTATCTAACCCTAACATATAGTTCTGTCCATTTGGGTTTCTTTTTCAGTATACAACACTGGAATTATTTAAGGTAACATGGTGGCTCTAATTACAGTGTATTTACATAGTGGTTACCTAGTAAATACATGTGTACTTACACATAATTACAATGTTATTATGCATAGTTACAATATACTTAATGCACAAATCTTTTTGCACAATATATGTAAGTTCAGCATTGTGGAATTAAAGGGTTAGGGTTCGGATAAGGGTTACATCAGGCAAAAAAATATACACATTAATTAAGTACATTGTAACTATGCATATAACATTGTAAGTTTGTGTAAGTACATGTGTATTTACTATGTACCTACTATGTACATACACATCAATTAGACACACTTAATGTAACGTATTACCCTTTTTAATTAGTTATCTTAGTGTAGTGTTTCTGTACAGTTATATAGTCTTATGTTTATGAATATCATTCTGTAATAGCCTCCGGTTTTATATAACCAGTTCTGAGATGCAATTTCCTGTAACTCCTTGCAGATTATTCTCACAATACAAGTTGATTCTTGTCAGTGATGAAAATACTTATTACCAGTGTTATAAATATACTGGAATTGACTTGTTCAGGCATTCTGGTAACATACCTAAAGTAATCTATTCATTGTAAAATAATGTACATTTTAAGCAATACACTTTTGTCTTTAGGGGCCGGTTTTTCAAAACTTCAAAGTGATTTTGTAATCTTAAATTTTGTTATCGAGATTACTTTCCTCTGAATCGTTTTGATCAGTTTTTTCAGAAAATGTCTCTGCTTGATTACCTTTATCCAGATTACAAATAATTACGACTCTGAAATTATTTTCTTGATCACAAAATATAGGATTACATAATCCGCATCACTGCTATCCAGATTACGTTTTGAAAAACCGGCCCTTGGTTTAATAAGATTACATTTGATATACTCTATAGACAAGAAAGATGGACATTAGTCAGTCCAGCTTGTCCAGCCAGCATTATCACAGGCTTGCAGTTTTGAGAGGAAAACAGATCAATAGATATCTCTGTTCCCTGATGGTAATCAGCCTTGCAGATAATGAAGCATGGACTTCTTCAGCGTGCTGAACTTTGCAGATGCACTGGGGCAATAGGTTTGACTCGCTGGGGTTTCCAGACCACCTGCAAATTCATTGTATGCTTTCGAATGTTCTACAATCTGGATGCCCTAGGGTTAAAACAGTAATCAATTATCATGATATTATCAATTATTTGTTAAGTCTTATTATTTAACGTAAACTTCCTTCCAGAACCCCCTCTGTCTTGGTTGACAGCAGTGTTATGACAAGAGGCAAAAGAAAAGAGAAGAAAAAGAGGGTGCAAGGAAGACCTTCTAGCTAAATACAAGGTTGATGTTAATGGTAGGGCTAAGTGCTCTACCAAGCACACGTCTGCCAAACATCCCCAGGTCATCTGCCCACCTGACCAGTGATTAAATGGAGCTTGGGGTCCTGAAAATGAATTGCATGTGCTTTTCATTTTCCTGGTATAAGCGGCTATGAAACTTGCATTTTTTATATTAAGTTCTAATCCTTTGTCTTTTTGAAAAAAAAAGTGCCTCTTGTCCTGCCCACTGGCATTAGACATTCATCTAATTCATATACTTCATTCATCATAGTTTTGCCAGCATAAGGGCGGCTAACGAGCTCCAGTGGGCAAAGCCATGGGCCAAACGGGAATATCAATGTAATCATTCATAGGCATGTTTATCTGTCAAATCAATAAACTGTTCATTCATTCATTCCATTGTCGAGTCTCCTTTCTGAACTGAATATCACAGTCGAGAACCACTGGGCATTTTGCAACAGAGCAGGGTTAATGTATTAATAGTAACATTTCAACCAAATGGGAAAACACTGTGTATTCGCCCTGGCATGCACATACTGTAGACAAGTCAGCCGTACATTATTCCAGTGTAATCTCTCCCATACTGATGTGCATTTCAAGTGCTTAGTTCTGGCCAGCCTTTGTTTATTGTTATGTTTTGCAGCTGAAATACGGCCATAAATATTTCATGTTTATGTCAAGCAAAGGTATAAGGTTTTGTTTTCTGTTAATGGCAAAGCCAGCATAAAATGCCTCTTAGAAGCTGGCCCTGTCTGCTCTGCGGTGTTTCATGTATTATAACTGAGAAACAAAGGGAAGCCAGCACACTTCAAAGCAGGCAGATGACAGTCAGGGCTTTCTATCTTCAAAGCTCCATTTGCTTTTGTAGTTGTACTTTGGGTATAATTAATTTATTTTCTGATGTAGCTGATAGCTTTTTTATGTGTTTGTCAGTGCACTCTTAATTATTTTAAGAACATCATTTAAATAAAAATGCATGCATTTAATTTGTACAGATTCTCAAAAACAAAAAGACTTCAGATGTTAGTGTTATTTTATGTTTGATCTCTTAAAAAAGGTATTTTATGGCATGATATGTTTTAATCCCTTCTCGAATAGGTAACTATGACTTCACTTCAATATACAATCTTCTAATACCAATTACATTGATCTGTATGTATCTATGTGTGGAACATGACATAAGAGTGACACAAAACAGAAAAAATAACGGTTTATCAGAGACATGTGTAAAGATGATATTGCATAATATAAACTAATTTATATGTAATATACCAGTACAGCAGGACCAAAAACAAAAATCTAATATAATGTATTAATATTTGTATTACTTTGCCATGTATTAGGCCGTGTGCTCGAGTTGGCTTGACTATGGAGATGAGGTATTAGTCTTTACCTTTATTACAATGTATGGAAAATTGTGTTCTGTTGTTGGACACACTAGTATAGACATGAAGATAGATTTAAAATAGATTTTCTGCTGTGTGTGACTTTTCAGAAAGTAACATTGAGGAATCCAAAAGATTTTCTATTAACTTTCATTTGCCTACCCAGTCCTCACAATTTGACCATTTTGTTACACACAATATATGTTGCTTTGACACATACAGCTGATGCGCTTTCGGTTGGCATATTGCCATTTCAGAGCTATGTCAGGGCTGTGAAAACTTGACCTGAATATAATGTTGTGTTTGGCGATCAAAAATAGGTTCATTTAGCCATTGGCAGTAAATCCTTTGAAAAAAAAATGTCCAAAACATTCCAGCCTCTTTGTTCTTTATAGTTTCAAAGGACACACTTTTAAAGTAAAGACATCCATAAGTAGGTTTTGTAAAAATGTTGTGTAGAGTTGTGTAATTTACCATGTCTGTGTTACGGTGGGTTAGCATATAGATTTTGATTTAGCCCAGTGGTCTTCCTCTGTCTAGTCTGCCCTCTGAGTGGAGAAGCCCAGCACCCTAAGGGCCTCATTTATGAAAGGGCGCTAAACTTTGTGCACGTGAATGACTTTCTTATTTACTCTTGCAATTGTATTTGTTATTGCACGAAATAGTGAGCACATTATGGTGCACACTGATTTTATTGTGCTATACTATAGTAATCAAAATGATTATGTGATTTGTATGGTAATGCATGATAATGTATTTAAATAAGCAATAATGAGATGAGCTGTATTCACAAGGTATTTACTAAAGGACATCAATTTTAGTGTGCGCATTAAAGTTTATTAGTGTGCATGGGAACCAGGATTTAACCACTGATAGGCTTGCTGTATTTCTGGCCTGAAAACTAGCGATGTGCAGTTCGATTCTTTTTACTGCCTCGATTAATTTCATTAATTCAGTTTAGTGAATCAATTCAACAGATTTGTTTGTTTGTGAAATAAATATATCTTGCTGAATTACTTGGTTATTAAAATTAGTTTGAACGGAAAAATCTAGCAGCAAGGGACATTTATGTTGAGACTGTTCACTTGGTGGGCCGCACCATAAAAAAAAAAATTAAAATAAAAAAAATTAATTATATATATATATATATATATATATATATATATATATATATATATATATATATATATATATATATATATATGTAATGGACACAAAAATGTCTATATAAATTGTATGAGGGCCAATATATTCAAATATCCAACTCAAAACACAATTCCCCCACTGCACATTCCTGTTCATCAGAAAGTATGCAGTTTCAATCAATTAACTCAATATCACAAATGCAATATAATGGAAAATTGAAGAGTATTATATTTCAATGGAAATCTCAAACAGTAAAACGATTTTGGAATCTTTGTGTTCCACCTCCAACTTTTGCTTCCGTGAAGCAAATCAGGGAGAGAAGCAAATCAGGGAGAGAAGCAAATCAGAGAGAGAAGCAGATCAGGGAGAGAAGCAAATCAGAGAGAGAAGCAAATCAGGGAGAGAAGCAACTCATCTTGTCCCTCAAAACAGTGGCTGTATTGACCAGTGTCTCCAATTGTATTTCATTTTTGTTTTAGACTCTTTTAATTGTTCTATTTTACAAACTAGATTTTTTTGTTACTGTTTTGGAATAGTAATATTCGTGAGAACGGTGTCCTATAGAACTGCGATTACTACATTAGAGCCTTGTTAAATGCTACCAGTAAGTGTTTTTTTTTATTAAACTGAACATTAAACTTTATTCAAAACTTTGTTTTCCCAAGCTCTGCCTGGTGATTCAACAAGGTACATTAAAAATAGGACATTACTAATCTGTGCAAGAATGATAGGACAGTTGTCCATGTTGAGTAAAAAATGAATTATTTATAGGCTATAAGAAGAATATTTCTTTCCTCTTTCTGCCCTCTGGTTCCTTGCTTAAATGGATCTGCGTGTGCTGCCATGGGTCACTGCACACTGTGTGTCTGGTACATTGCAACAGCTTCTACTGCGCTCCAGCAGCACCTGTGCTGATAACTCTTTCCTGTCTGTATCGTGGAACTACACTTGAGAAGCATAATTGGAACTTTTTAAAATGAGGGTTTTAAAATGAAGTTGCAATTACCTGAAGAGTTAGTGGAATATATGGTTAACAGCCTTCTTGTTATTGTATTTCACATTACAGAATTGCTGTCAGCACATTTGAGAACAGTCCCTGCTTTGGTAATGTGCTTTAGGAAGTGTTGCATTAACGCCTAAGAGTGTAAATAGCAGTAACATATCATCCTTTAACTCTGCTGATAATTAGAAAAGCTGTATCACATACACTGGATTTCCCATTCCATGTGTATGCATGTTGTTACCAGGAATGCATTTTATATTAAAGCTAGCTAATAGAGTTAAAATTAATTCTCATGCATTTTATTTTTCAACTGTCATGAAAAAAAACAACCCATGGTATAATTCTGTGGCTTGAACATTCTGTATGTGTGCAAATGTGGTCAAAAGAGTGATTGAAACAGTGGGAGTTGCATGCTGCTGTTCAGAAGAAATCGTGGGAAAGAAGAAGGATCTGTGTGACTTCTCAAGGGGCATGATACTGGATGCCTGTGCATTCATACCATACCATACCAGTTTCATTTATGTAGCGTCTTTCATGTACAAGCACCCCACGGCGCTTTACAAAAAAATAAAATAAACAGCAAGCCAAAAGAGCTCCAGACTGGTTGCTAGTGAAAGGCCAAATCAAAGAAATCTGTTTTGAGTTTAGATTTAACAATACTGACAGACTCAGAATACCGGATACAATCTGGAAACGAGTTCCAATGTGAGGGAGTTCGAAAACTAAAAGCCCTTGAACCACAGGTTTTTAATCAAGTTCATGAAATAACAAATTGGTCACCATTTGCCCGTCTCAAAGTGCTAGTAACGTGCAAAAGAGGGCCAGAACCACGAATAGCCTTGTAAGTGAGAAGCAGTGTTTTCAATGTGCTGCTTCACAGGAAGCCAAGGTAGTGACCTTCAAACTGGGGAAATACTGCAAATAGACTTAGTGTGTGTAAGTGTTCTTGTATCACCTGCAACCTGTTCAATGAGGTGTCAGAAAATCAAGGACAGTAGCAAACCAGGGAAAGAAGCAAATCAGGGAGAGCAGCAAATCAGGGAGAAAAGCAAATCAGGGAGAGCAGCAAATCATCTTGTCCCTCAAAACAGTAGCTGTAGTGACCAACGTCTTAACAATTGTATTACATTTCTGTGTTAGACTTAATTGTTCTATTTTTACTTTGTTACTTTTTAAATTTTACAACTAAAAAACTTTTTTTTTTTTTTTGTCTCTTAAAGCTTCCATTTTATTAAATTATGCATTGGACTGTTTTTACTTAATGGTTCAATTGTTCATGTGTGTGTGTGAAGTGCTTCGGGATCCTTGTGATGAAAAGCACTATAATAGACGTGAATTCTATGGTATTGGCCCTCATCTCCATTTACATCAGTAGCTCAAGATTTCATGGCAGCCTTACAGATATCAGTTTGGGGGTCTAATTAGCAAGATTAGCAATTTGCAGTAACATTACAGTGAACTGATGCCAGTTGTATCATTTGATGCCATGTGATTGGCATCCACTTCATTCACAATTATGTTTTGAGCTCATGATGCTGGTGCATTATTTCAGTTGTGTGAACTTCAATTTGAATGCGGGACGTGTGGAGCACCCCATAGTTTTCAATTTATTTAGTATTCAGTTTATGTGGTTTCACGTTTAATTTAAGCACATAGTCATGTGAGTGTTTTAGTTTGCATATTCTCTAATCTTGTTTTTTTGTGTTGTTATTGATGATGAAAGCATCCATACCACTGCACAGTTGGTACACAATGCAGTTATCATGTGTATGATTGCTTTTACCTCCTGGCTTTCACTCTGAAACTACAATTAACAGTTTCATATTCTGTGTGGCTTTTTCCTTTTTTCTTCTCTTCGCATGGTGTGGCATTTGCATTATATATATATATAGATATATATATATAGATATAGATATAGATATAGATATATATATATATATAGAGAGAGAGAGAGAGAGAGAGAGAGAGAGAGAGAGAGAGAGAGAGAGTCGCAGACAGAAGTATTTGGGCAATTTAAAAAAATGAGAAAAAGCACAAAGAAAGTGATTTCTGTGATTTCCAATTGTTCTATTGAAAGATATAAATTGAAGTACATATTCAGCTTTATCATAAAACAACAAATTATTACATAGGATGCATAAAATGAAAAATAACAAGCACAAACTAATTTCATACTTTGACAAAAGCACCTGGGCTGCCTTACATTAGTATATTGTGTGCCCACCCTTTGCTTCCTTTACAGCTTGCAGTCTTTTTTTGTATTTTGAAAACAGTTCCAGGGATATTTTTGCCCATTCTTCAACACATACAGCTTTGAGTTCTGCAATTGACTTTGGTTTCCTTTTTTTAAATTTTACAACTAAAAAACTTTTTTTTTTTTTTTGTCTCTTAAAGCTTCCATTTTATTAAATTATGCATTGGACTGTTTTTACTTAATGGTTCAATTGTTCATGTGTGTGTGTGAAGTGCTTCGGGATCCCTGTGATGAAAAGCACTATAATAGACGTGAATTCTATGGTATTGGCCCTCATCTCCATTTACATCAGTAGCTCAAGATTTCATGGCAGCCTTACAGATATCAGTTTGGGGGTCTAATTAGCAAGATTAGCAATTTGCAGTAACATTACAGTGAACTGATGCCAGTTGTATCATTTGATGCCATGTGATTGGCATCCACTTCATTCACAATTATGTTTTGAGCTCATGATGCTGGTGCATTATTTCAGTTGTGTGAACTTCAATTTGAATGCGGGACGTGTGGAGCACCCCATAGTTTTCAATTTATTTAGTATTCAGTTTATGTGGTTTCACGTTTAATTTAAGCACATAGTCATGTGAGTGTTTTAGTTTGCATATTCTCTAATCTTGTTTTTTTGTGTTGTTATTGATGATGAAAGCATCCATACCACTGCACAGTTGGTACACAATGCAGTTATCATGTGTATGATTGCTTTTACCTCCTGGCTTTCACTCTGAAACTACAATTAACAGTTTCATATTCTGTGTGGCTTTTTCCTTTTTTCTTCTCTTCGCATGGTGTGGCATTTGCATTATATATATATATATAGATATATATAGATATAGACTGATATCTTGATATAGATCTAGATATAGATATAAGATATAAAGAGAGAGAGAGAGAGAGAGAGAGAGAGAGAGAGAGAGAGAGAGAGTCGCAGACAGAAGTATTTGGGCAATTTAAAAAAATGAGAAAAAGCACAAAGAAAGTGATTTCTGTGATTTCCAATTGTTCTATTGAAAGATATAAATTGAAGTACATATTCAGCTTTATCATAAAACAACAAATTATTACATAGGATGCATAAAATGAAAAATAACAAGCACAAACTAATTTCATACTTTGACAAAAGCACCTGGGCTGCCTTACATTAGTATATTGTGTGCCCACCATTTGCTTCCTTTACAGCTTGCAGTCTTTTTTTGTATTTTGAAAACAGTTCCAGGGATATTTTTGCCCATTCTTCACACATACAGCTTTGAGTTCTGCAATTGACTTTGGTTTCCTTTTTGCAACAGCAGCCTTCAAGTCAATCCACAACATCTCAATGGGATTCAAGTCTGGGGACTGAGATGGCCATTCCTTAACTATAATCCTAGTTTTTTTTCAGAAATTCCTTTGTAGACTTCGCTGAATGCTTAGGGTCATTATCCTGCTGGAATACAAACTTCTGTCCAATAAGCCTTTTATCGCTGGGTAAGAAATGAGAGTGCAAAATGTCTTAATATTTTGCAGCATTCATTGATCCTTCTACAATACAAAGGTTGACAGTGCCTGAGGACTAAAAACAAGCCCGTACCATCACACAACCTCCACCATGTTTAACACTGGGCATGATGAACTTTTCTTTAAATTCTTCTCCTCTCTTCCTCCAAACCTATTGTTGCTTTCTTGGTGAAAAATGTTATATTTTGGATTCATCTGACCGTAAAATTTGGTTGAAGAAGTCAGCAGGCTTCTTCAAGTATTCAGTGGAAAACAATCACTTTTTTGTGTATTGTTGTTTTTTTAAATTTAATTGTTTCCAAATATTTTTACCCCAGTTTTCTCCCCAATTTGGAATCATCAATTTTGTTATTATTGGTCCTGGTTCACTGCTGCAGCCCCCTGGTGACTTGGGAAACCTCTGAAACATGTTCCTGCCAAGCTGTTGTTTTTCACACTGCGGATCCACAGTGAAGCCATCAAACCTGCTGTGCTGGAGACTACACAGATCTGAATGGCTCCACTCAGCCACAGGTGTCGCTGGTGCATGGATTGCGTGGATTGCCCTGCTGACCTAAGCCCTCCCTACCTGGCCAATTGTGAGCCACCCCCTGGGAACCCGCGGTCACGGTCAGCAATGACATAGCCTGGATTCTAACCTGCGATCTCCAGGCTATAGGGTGCATCCTGCACTCCATGCGCAATGCCTTTACTGGAAGCACCAGTTGGGAGCCCCTTGTGTATTGTTTTTAACAAAGGTTTGAATCTTGATTTTCGATCATGGACATTCATCTTAAGGTATCTTTGAATTGTTAAATCTTTTGCAGTAATCCAAGGATTTTGCCGGACTGCTCGAATGATTCTTCCTGATTTGGTCTTCCACACCTGGAGCTAGTTGCAATAGTTTTTTAATGTTATTTTTCATTTTATGCATGTTATGTAATATTTTGTTGTGTTATTGTAAGGCTGAATCTCTAATATATATCTTTCAGTAGAACAATTAGAAATTAATGAAATCAACTTTCGTTTTGGTTTTTCTCATTTTTTTAAAATGTGCAAATACTTTTGTCTGCGTCTGTGTGTATATATATGTATGGATGTATGTCTAGATGTGTGTATGGATGTATGGATGTATGTATGTGTGTACATGGATGTATGTATGTATGTATGTATGTATCTATCTATATATATTATCTATATGATTATATATCTATATATATATATATATATATATTATATATATATATATATATATATATATATATATATATATATATATATATATATATATATATATATATACAGTACAGTACTGTGCAAAAGTTTTAGGCAGGTGTGAAAAAATGCTGTAAAGTAAGTATGCTTTCAAAAATAGACATGTTAATAGTTTATATTTATCAATTAACAAAATGCAAAGTGAGTGAACAGAAGAAAAACTACATCAAATCAATATTTGGTGTGACCACCCTTTGCCTTCAAAACAGCATCAATTCTTCTAGGTACACCTGCACACAGTTTTTGAAGGAACTTGGCAGGTAGGTTGGCCCAAACATCTTGGAGAACTAACCACAGCTCTTCTGTGGATTTAGGCAGCCTCAGTTGCTTCTCTCTCTTCATGTAATCCCAGACAGACTCGATGATGTTGAGATCAGGGCTCTGTGGGGGCCATACCATCACTTCCAGGACTCCTTGTTCTTCTTTACGCTGAAGATAGTTCTTAATGACTTTTGCTGTATGTTTGGGGTCATTGTCATGCTGCAGAATACATTTGGGGCCAATCTGATGCCTCCCTGATGGTATTGCATTATGGATAAGTATCTGCCTGTACTTCTCAGCAGTGAGTAGACCATTAATTCTGACCAAATCCCCAACTCCATTTGCAGAAATGCAGCCCCAAACTTGCAAGGAACCTCCACCATGTTTCACTGTTGCCTGCAGACACTCATTCGTGTACCGTTCTCCAGCCCTTCTGCGAACAAACTGCCTTCTGCTACAGCCAAATATTTCAAATTTTGACTCATTAGTCCAGAGCGCCCCAGTTCCTGTGTTTTCGTGCATAGTTGAGTCGCTTGGCCTTGTTTCCATGTCAGAGGTATGTCTTTTTGGCCGCAAATCTTCCATGAAGGCCACTTCTGACCAGACTTCTCCGGACAGTAAATGGGTGTACCAGGGTCCCACTGTTTTCTGCCAATTCTAAGCTGATGGCATTGTTGGACATCTTCCGATTGCGAAGGGAAGTAAGCATGATGGGTCTTTTATCTGCTGCAGTAAGTTTCCTTGGCCGACCACTGTGTCTACGGTCGTCAGCGTTGCCCGTTTCTTTGTGCTTCTTCAAAAGAGCTTGGACAGCACATCTGGAAACCCTGTCTGGGAGAGACCTTGCTGATGCAGTATAACTACCTTGTATCATGTTGCTGTGCTCAGTCTTACCATGGTGTATGACTTTTGACAGTAAACTGTCTTCAGCAACCTCACCTTGTTAGCTGAGTTTGGCTGTTCCTCACCCAGTTTTATTCCTCCTACACAACTGTTTCAGTTTCAGTTAATGATTGTGTTTCAACCTACATATTGAACTGGTGATCATTAGCACCTGTTTGTATAATTGTTTAATCATACGCCTGACTATATGCCTACAAAATCCCTGACTTTGTGCAAGTATACCTAGAAGAATTGATGCTGTTTTGAAGGCAAAGGGTGGTCACACCAAATATGGATTTGATTTAGATTTTTCTTCTGTTCACTCCCTTTGCATTTAGTTAATTGATAAATATAAACTATTAACATGTCTATTTTTGAAAGCATTCTTACTTTACAACATTTTTTCACGCCTGCCTAAAACTTCTGCGGCATATA
The DNA here is from genome assembly GCF_017654505.1 of Polyodon spathula. Classification (NCBI taxonomy): domain Eukaryota; kingdom Metazoa; phylum Chordata; class Actinopteri; order Acipenseriformes; family Polyodontidae; genus Polyodon; species Polyodon spathula. The sequence continues at coordinate 3,829,914 of NC_054537.1, read as the reverse complement.
TGGTGTATATAAGATATATTATAGTTTATTTTATATATATTTATGGTAAAACCAGACATTGGCCTGTAACCGTAAATTCCATTGTGTAACACAAAAAGCATTAAGAGAGCTAAGAGGATTACCAAAAAACTGAAGTTTTTTGTTTTGTTTTTGTGTCTAATCTCTCGAACGTCGTGAACACCAGAGGTCATGACAGACCAACGTTCCAAGAGGTTTCAGGGTAGTAAAAAAAAAAAAAAAAATATATATATATATATATATATATATATATATATATATATATATATATATATATATATATATACACACAGTCAGCACTCGCATATCCGCCCATCACATATCTGCCCTAACTGTTTATCCACATTGATCATCCTCTTCAGCATTGTTAGTTTGTTATTGAACAGAGAAGATTAGTTCAGAGATTGTAAGTTCTAACAGAGTTTTCATACACTGTGTAAATCCTGTTCACCTGTGGGGCGTATCAACGTTGGCATATTGAATTGCATACTGGTTTGTATTTTTCCATATTTAACATAAACCTGAGAAACATTTAAAAATGTGACATTTCAAAATCTAACATGAGTACTAGATACTATTATGGTTTCTGGTAGACTTTTGAGATATAATTTTGTAGTTTCTTTGATTACAGGATGGTAAATTAAAGAACTACATGATGTTCATGTAGGTTTTTGAATTATTTTTTTAATTATGTCTCTTTTTCCTAAAATTCTAGGTGATGCTAACCTTTTGGCCATAGCTGTAGGCAAGCTAGCTCACTTGTCCAGTGGTTGCCTAGGAAACCACTTATTTGCTAAAGTGACTTCTATATGTGTGCTTGTTGGTACACATCTCTAACAACCTTCAGAGACTTAGCTTAGCTGGATGCTGCTCTTCTACAGCAGGCTATGTGATTTCACCCAAGTCTTTGTGGTATAAGGCTTCAGTGAACCTTATATTAAAAGATGCACCAATAAGCAAAAAGGTTCAACAAGGTCAGCTGGACCCAGGTCATCTTCACATTTTTCAAAGGCATCTCTAATTTGCAGGTATCAAGAGTCAAGTGAATACTGTACAGTGCATGTTTGTACACTTATTATTTCTGGAGTTTACTGCAGTGCTCATTTTTACAATAAGTAACCATCTGCTAAGATAACCACCTAATGTGTAAAATAAAGAAAGTCTATCAGTGCCGCTAATGTTAGAGGAAAAGAAACTAATATTTCGATGTATTAGCTGGTCTGGTTTCCCCACATTATCCAAACTGCACCCATACACTGAGTAAGCCTGTTCCAGATTTGTCCAATCAGAGTTGTGGTTTATGTGCTGCTTTTCAGCAAGCATCGCCATTCCAGGAACAGCTGCAACCAACAGCACAGAAATACATTTATCAAAGTGGTTACTATCGAGAGGTGGCTATGCAATACAGTTATCTCTTAAAACAGACTGGTTTTGTCTTTCTTTTTTCAATTATGGTGCACTTTGTAAGAGGGGTACCCTTTTATGTATTACACGTTATACTGCTCTTTCCTGATACCATTGCCTCTTTCTGGACCTATGAATCAGACACTGCTGACTCATCCACAGCGCTAGACCTGTGCCTGCCCTCGGCAGTTTAGGCAGTAGATTGATGGCTATCAACTGTCTTTTTTGTGTTTTCTCTGCCCGCTTCTGTCAATCCTCTTGGCAGTCGACCAAGCCAGGCAAAAGAGATTCCTCTGTCTTAACCTTTAAGCAGGGACCTTTTTTTTTCTTTTGTTTTTTTTTTTTGTTATGGCTGTTGCTTTTGATTATCTTCACTGAAGTCAGACTAACGGCTTTCAATACCTTACTAATGTAATCATTAATGGACTGCTCTCATGTATATTTATAATAAAATTTGTATTTGATACCTGTCATTACCATCTAATGGCTGTGTGACAGAGATTGAATGATTCTTGGTGTTAAAGCTCCTTCCCGACCTGTGAGGGTACTGAGTAAAGGGAACAGAGTACCCTGGACTGGATGGCCCGACAGTTCATTCCCAGGGTTAGGTGGAACTCGGCCATCTAGAAAAGGGACAGAGTTACGGTACACTAAATCATTGACCCAGAAGGTTAACAGTGTGGCATCCGTGGATTGGAGGAGTGGGTGTGTCGTTAACCGAGGGGTCATGGTTGACGGTATATTAAGGGGACGTAGTGAGGTGATCTGTTCCTGTTCACGACACTTTGTTTCACTCAGGACTGTATATTCACAGCGAGCACTAGAGCACGCACTGTGGACTTGTGTTTGTGTTTGTTACATGTTATTTGTGGGTGAATAAGAACGTGACCTTTTATTATTTGGGAAGCAACCTTGGATTTAAACAGAGCAATACACGCCGCTGTATTGATTGTTAACATTGTTTATTATTTACTGTTGTTACACCATCAGGCAACTGGATTACAAACCATTAAACAACATTGCACCTGGATTATAACCGTCTGTCAGTTCATTGATCACCTGCACCTGCACACTGTTAATCACTTTGCCACAGTCAGTCAATTTAGCAACCATACTGTCAAATACGAAGGAATCGGATGGAACCTTTTCCAGGGAATACCCACAGAATGAATAGGAATTAATGATACAATCAGGGGGACTTTAAACTTCTATATAGGCTTGATTTAAGGCTGTCACTCGATTACAATTTTTGCTCAGTTAATTAATGGGCATTAGCTGATTAACCCGTAGATTAATCAGTAGATTCATCCCTGCACATTTTAAATAATAGGTACTGTTCTGCATAGTAATACATACACAAATCAATAGAATCTAAAATAACATTAGCCCCATGGGAATTTGGTCGTTTTAAAAGCGTTTTTATTTCAGTAAATGTAACCAAAGTGTTTAATAGCAAAATGTAATGAACTGAGAACTGAATGAACAGAACACAAGAACTGGGAATGGATTTTTTTTTTGTCTTTCATGCAAACATACCATGTATAACACTTATGGCTCCTTACGAACCTTTATTTATTTTTTACATTATGTTTAGGGCTTCAGTTGATTAATTGGTCTGATGAATCTGTTAATCAGAGCAGCTTTAATAATATATATATATATATATATATATATATATATATATTATATATATATATACTATTACATAATATTATATAATAGATAAAAATATATATAATATATATATATATATGGCTCCCACAATATATATATATATTTTTTGTTTTTAAAGGAATGTTTTTAATCCCCCCACAACAGTTTTTTTTTTTTTTTGAAGTAGACACAAAAGTGCAAGTTTTACCCGCATCCCTAGGAGATATGCCTGGAATCATGGTCAAATACTCAATAGTTTTTTTTAATACATAGGATAAAGACTCAAAACAACTTTAGCTTTTCCTCCTTGTTTAATCTGTTCTCAGAAATGTAAGACGTGCAGAATGGATGGTTTTACAGTTACTTGCATTTATATAATTTTTGTTTTTAACAGCAATGTAATCCCCCACAAAAAAGTCCCCCCACAAAGGAGCGATGCGTGAATCAGTCATCTGTCAATATTGAGTTAAGTTCCTACAGCAGAATTTTAAGAGGATGTAATCCCCCACAACAGTTTTGAAGTAGACACAGTGCATTTACACCCTAGGAGAGATGCTGAATCATGGTTCAAATTTGAGTAGGTTTATACAGCAGGTCTGATAGCATCACACTACTTATTTTGAATTGTTGTGTGTCAGAAAGGGAAGGGATTAGTGGATGGTTCATTAAATGAAGGCAAACACATAACAGGGTGATGCCTTATAAAGTATACTATACACTGCGTACAAATACTGTCCCAGGTTTGAAATACAGTATATCCATGCATTAACCCTTTACGGTGGGCTTTGTTTCTTAATGGAAACACAGACGTGTATACATAATTCTAATGAAAGAATCTTTGCTTTCAGAAGCAGACAGTATGACCTGGGGGCCAGCATGATTTCTTGTGCAAGCCTCAGTTCACACCTCATCTGGCAGGACAGTTAAGTCCTCAGCCAGAAGGAAACAGCCCCCCGTGAATGCATGCAATTAAAGGGCCTGCCAGAACCACAGGCTTGATTTCAACGCCAGGGTCTTGGCAGAAGCACGTCTCTCCGTGTGGCACCCTTTTTCTTGACCGAAGCAAATCGAGTTCTACCGGCTTCCCCGCGGGGGAGACAAGCTTGAAAGCTGAGCAGCCCATCCTCGGCACAGCAGCTGAGAACTTCCAGTAAATTAGGATGTGGCATCATCCCAGCGACTTCCTGTCACACAGCCAAGCCTCTTTGATAGGAGGAGGGCGAAGTGGGAGCTGCTGCCTCAGGCACAGCGTGGCGGGGCACTCTTTTGAATACCAAGCAGAGACAAAAGCAAACAAGTGAGACAGCTCTTCCCAGGGACATCTTGACGTGTGCTGAATCTCTTTGCCCTCGTGTGTCTCCACTTGCAACAGACTTCCCTCTCACTCGTGCCTCCAGGAAAGTGTGGAGCAGCAGCAGCAGCAGCCACAATCTGGAGACTTGCAGAACTGTATTCAGTGTATATTAGTATGATGTTCTGTATATAATGCATGCGAATTAGATGATAAGGGTGTGTGGCAATGTTGCCCCGCCCCTGTGTGTATTTCTGTGTTGTATGTTGTGTGTAGTGTGTTAATGTTGGCAGATTGTAGTTGATACACAGGATATAATATGGGTTATGCACATGAGTGTTTAAAATGTATATTTGTATTTAGGCACGAGGATTGCACAGCACTTCACGTGCAAGTAAAATGTAATAATATGTGAGCATGGGAAATTCACTAGATTAATTCACGTGCAGTTGTATGCAATTAATGATTGATTAGCAATCGAGTCTCGGTACAGCTGAATAAAAGCAGCATGTTTTCATTCACTCAGGGTTGTGTGTGGGGAAGTGGAGAATCGTTGAGAGAGAGGAGATTGCTATTGCGTTACAATTGCTATTGCGTGCTGGAAGTTCCAGCACGGTACTTGTGTTCTGTTCGTCCACTGTTTGTCTGTCTGTCTATTTGTTTTGGCCCACACGCCGTTTATTTTGTAACAGTGTTTGTTTTGTTCAACCTTTTATTTTATGTACGTTTAAAAATAAACCACGCAGCAGCGCATTCATTCATCACTTTATCTCACAGTACTGTGTGTTTCTTCTGGTCTGACGTCCCAACTACGGCCGTCTCACAGGCTGCTAAATAAGGAATTACACCAGCCTCCTTGTGCCCCAGTAGTGTCGTAATACCTGTTAGAGAAGCCTTGTTATTAAAAGAGACTACTTAACCTTGTTAAGTAAGTCCCCTTAATGAAGAAATCAGGAGAGACCACTGCTAAATCTGACGATTTATCTGATTGGGATGTGTAACTGGCTTCGGTTGGTGAAATCAAGGGAGAGCACTCCTACATCTTTTCACATCTATTTTACTGTACTTTATTCCTGATGCCCACCCCCACCCCCTGGGATTTATTTGTATTTATTTGTTCTTTGTTCTCAAAAACACCTCCTTCTAGGTCATTTATACAATTATTTTGTTGTTCACTGATTATTAGCTACACTTTAACAAAACCTGTACTGCCCTCTGACATTTTTTAAATAGGAACGTGCCTCTCTCATTTTTGCATACCTTTACGCAAGTTTATATTGAGTACTCCATACAGTGCCTTGTCACTTTATTTCGACTCAGGTAAAGACAGTTCCTATTACAGGTCATTATTATTATAAAAAAACAAAACTGTACTTGAGTTTATAAAGAGTAATATAATATAAGCTACAATACAAGCTGTGAATACCAGCTAAAGATAGAGATCTGAAGTTATTATAGACATGTTAAAGTTGTTATAAAACTTGTATCGGTGGCAGTATTGCTTGAAGTATCGAAGCGCAGCTCCATCCTGAATTTCAGCAGCACACCACTGGACTGTAATGGAAACAAAGACACATTGGAAACCAGTCCTGGTAAGCGTGTTATTGCACTTAAATATAGTCACACTTATATAAATCGAGTTATTGCACTTAGATATACCCACACTTATATAAATCGAGTTATTGCATGCATTGTATAGGAGCTACTTGTTTTTCATATTGGTCCCTGTATATTATCAGTTTGTTATTTGTAATGAGAGTCTTACATTTTATGATTTTAGTACCTGGCACTGAACTCTGTGTTATATATAGAACAGTGTGTGTATTTTGCCTGTTTAATTAAAATGCCCTTCTCCAAGGATAACCACTGCAGGGGGATTCCAATGTGTTATGAATTCAGTTGTCTAAAAGAAAAACAAAGAAAAACGTGAATGTTGCTGCACATGGGTTGGTATGTGATAGCAGCATATTACACTGAACATTTTTCTACGGACTTTTCTTAGTTGAAACTTCTGTTTTTTCTGCATAAAAAGGTGGTGGATGGTATTCGGCACAGGAACACGTTTAAATCTGAGTGCTTATATCTATTGCAGACATAATAAGAACTACCCCAATGGAAGGTGAAAGTGGAACACATTCCATTTTTTTTAAGTTTACAAATCATTTTTGACATATTGTTATCTCTGTAAATTGTGTGCCGTGACAGTGCATTGCAGTGCCATGTAGCAATGTCATTACCAGTGTGCCGAATCAGTTTGCTAAAACACCACTGGGAAATGTGCTTTCCAAAACCATGGCTGGTAATGTTATGTGCTGATACTTGTTCTGTTAGTGTTACAAGGGCACTGGGTTACTATTGAGCCTTGTTTGTTAGGGAAGCAACATTATAGCTTGTTAAACATTATGTGAACCAAGATAAGCACAGAACTTTGGGATAGTCCATTCAAACTCTCTTTTTAAACATTGTGCATCACTGGGTGTATTCTGTCAAGTTTAAATACCACCTTCATTTAAATGTGTAATTAGCACCTTAATTTAAATGTCTAAATAGCACCTTAATTTAAATGTCTAAATAGGACCTTTGTTTGGCATTGCGCTGAAGTGACTCACAGGAACAGTTCGATCAGCAGTGCACAATTCTGGTCCTCATGATTAGTTAATATAACCTGCTAAGGGTGAATTAAAAAACCCAGAATAAAATGGATCTCACGGGCCAGGTGCATCACTGTTTAGATCAGGAGAGATGGCTCTCACAGGTCAGGTGGACCACTGTTTAGATCAGGAGAGATGGATCTCATGGGCCAGGTGGACCACTGTTTAGATCAGGAGAGATGGGTCTCACAGGCCAGGTGGACCACTGTTTAGATCAGGAGAGATGGATCTCATGGGCCAGGTGCATCACTGTTTAGATCAGGAGAGATGGGTCTCATGGGCCAGGTGCACCACTGTTTAGATCAGGAGAGATGGAGGTCATGGGCCAGGGGCATCACTGTTTAGATCAGGAGAGATGGATCTCTCGGACCTGGTGCACCACTGTTTAGATCAGGAGAGATGGATGTCACGGGCCAGGTGCACCACTTTTTAGATCAGTGATGGCCAAAGTTGGCCCTTCCAGTCATGGTCTTTGTTTCAACTCTGTTTTAAATTGTTTAATTGAACCAATTAAACCTCCATCCAGACCCCGAAGTCCTCAATTATATCATTTTACCTGTTAAACAAGCAGTGGAATTGCCCTCTAGCACCGTGATTAGACAGCCCTTGTCAGAATGTTCTACTAATCTTAACATGCACTGTATGTTGCAAAGTACATTAAAACAAGGCTAGTAACATTAAAATTAGAAATCTGCAAAAGTACAGCTCTAGCCATCCTTGTTCCCTCACACTGTGCAGCCTGCTTTAACCACTGAGCTATTCAATACCCATAATGCTAGGATAGATGCTGTTGGATTGCAGATGATACAGTATTGTATTTTGTGGCTGGAAGATTCTGGATCATGACAATTCTGTGTGTCTGCTCACTAGGGCTGGGTGTCAGCGCCTCTTATTCCCTTCCCGTTTTGAGTGACACGATGTGTGATTTCTAATGACAACTGGAACAAATGTCAGTAATGAGGTCACCTTGAGCCTGCTTAGCTGCCTGACTTCTGTTACCCAGAGAAATCATTTTTACTGGGATCCATACTGCAAGGTCTTAGTCAAAATATAATGTTAACATGTGATTTAGCTGTTAGCCACAGTATCTATCTACAGTATCTATCTGCCAGTCTGTAGATCTGCCATGTTTATTTTGGATACATTTTAAAGATCTCTGCTGCAATTATGTATTTGAGGTTACTGTATGGTTGGACAGTGTCCTGTATTGCTGTAGTTAACCATGCAGCAGAAGAAACGCAATGGACTGTGTAACCTTGGAAACAGGCATCCTGACCCTTTTAGTTCTGCTTCTGAGGCAGCCACAGCTTGTTTATTTCATCAAAATGGGTGAAATGTCACAGAATCTGCAGGTCATCGTGGGTGACATACACATTAGTTGACTTATAATAATAATAATGAGTACCTTGTCGGTGGCCCAAAGGTGAGAAAAAAAGTATTAGGGAAACAGCTGTTTTGTTTGGTCTTAACAGGTACTGCAAATGGGGGCACTGAGTGTGCAGGGGAGGGTAAAAATAACAAACCATATATAATGTGGCACATCCTTAATCTTAACTCAGTGCTTTGCAGATCACAAGGAAGTGATTCTAGGAAAGGGTGGGATGTTTTGTATTTAACCTTAAAAAACAAGATCAAACTAGGATAGCAAAAAACACGATTAGAACAAGACTTTCTTACCTGTAGCAGGAAAATGATTTCTGTACACAGGTGAGAAATGTTCTCGTGTTTTCACATTTCTGGTTTTACTTTTCGAGAAGAGGTATTATTAACTTTCCTGAAGGAAAAGAACAATTAGAAAAGAACATTGAAAATGTTGCTTCCAAGCTATGGTGCAGGATGGATGGGCAGATGTGTACAGGTTCCTGCAGACAGTTTTCCTTTGCAGCTTTGAACATCGATAAACACAGAGACTTCCTGCATGTAAGAATGATAATTCCTCAGGAAAAAGCATTATTAGAAAAGGGATCATCTGAAATTGAGGGATCATATTCCCTCCATTTAAGCATGCAAATAGCTCACTATTGTTAAGCTAAGATGTCGCATAACTTGGTTTTCTAAGAATCTTGCCCTCTGTGTCTTTAAAGCCCTATTACTTTTTTCCTGTGATGTTTGGTAATGATAAATCATTTTATAAATTACAGTTATTTTAGAAACAGTGGCATCCTCCGCTTCATTTTACATTTTAGACAGTGTTTGCAATTCAGATCACTTTGGCAGCGCTGCTATCTTCACGTATCCCAAGTCAGGTTGTGCAGCTCAGGAATAATTGGCATTACCACCTCTCAAATGAAGATGCCTATTGTGCACACGATGTCACAAGAGCCACAATCTATTAATCAACGGGACAAGCCAAAGCTGCCTAGCAGCCTGCTCAGGGTTTCCAGGCATGCCCACATTTCATATTCTTCATAGCCCATGTTTGGAGATCTCATTAGAAACATGTCGTTCAGCGTGTATTTGAAGAGGACGATCACACCGAAGAGCCCCTAATGTACATGACAAGTGAGAAAGACTCTTGATTGGAGTCCCAGAGTACTGGAATTAAAGACAAGACGTAATGGTACAAATTACCTGCAGCACAACCTCGTGGCACTGCATGCGGTTTAATATGCTCAGTTAACACATAATATATACAGGACAGCACAAAGACAAATTGCACTGGTACACAGCATATGAAATTCGTCTATACCTTCTTACACAGGAAATCAAATGGTAGAATCAGAAGATAAAGGCATTGATTATGACTCTCACTACCGTTCCTCTGAACATTTTAATAGAAAGTCACCATAGAACAGGGATTTTAAAAATGCATTGGTGTGTTTCTTTATTTTTAATTCAATTGCCCCTCAGTTGATTATAAGTAAGTAAAGTTCCGTGTCCATAATGGGATTCATGCTTGTTTCAGTTCCTCATTAATTAAGTGTGAGGGTTTAGGTACTCAGGGAGGGTTAGTGCATCAAAGACTGGGAGCTTTAAAGTGGTTTACAGATTGTTTATCCGTGACTTTTGTCTGGGTAGTCCTTTCCCTTTCTTGGGCTGCAGTGCCCTTTGGAAGTCATTACTATATGTGCAGCAGGCCGGTCTGTGTGGATTTCACTGGTCCCTCACATGGCTGATTCATTTTACTATGCAAACAGCATTCCTGGCATGCATCCTGTAGTACACATGCATTTAAGCTGCGTCAGTTCCAGTCACAATGGACAAGACAGTCAATATGACAGACTGTGATATCAGGTGATATCAATAGTTTCAAGTCAAGATTATAGACTTAATTGTATAGTTTAGCCTTTTTAACCAGACTTACACATGTTACTGTTTTTATCCATTTTATTTGCTTATTTTTGCAATTTAGTGTTTTATGTATCATTCTTATTAATCTCCTCTTTTCTTGTATTATTGCTGATATTATTATTATTATTATTATTATTATTATTATTATTATTATTATTATTATTATTATTGTTGTTGTTTTCTATTTTTACGACTTCTTGATACGGCATACTTCGTTCTGTATTAGTCGACATGCAAAGCGCTTTGAGATGCTGTGGTATGAAAGGCACTATATAAATAAAATACATTGAAAAATGTAAACGCTGTAGCTTCTATTTTTGTTTCCTGCTTGCTGGTGAAAACGGAATTTAAAAACAATTCCTCGGGAGTGGCTGGCAGCAGTTCTAATAAAACAAGTCTCAGTCTGGCAAGCTCGCTAGCGGGTTTCTCTTCAGCTGTATACCTAAGCAATAGTCATAATGGAAAAAGAAATGGCCTTGCAAGAAACGCTCCATTTATAATTTTGATTTGCAGTTCACATGTCAGGGGCTGTTTACCAGTGAACCGTCAGAGCCAGCTTGCAGTTCTAAGCTTATCTACTGCACATTTCAACGGCTGTTGTGCTGCTCTGTGCTAATCTTACTTTAGGCTACAGTAATGGTTCGTTACTGCTAACATGTTGAAAGAGAATGGTAGGCAGGACAAGGAGGCACGTAAACAAGCAGAAGAGTCCTCTCAGCCTCAGCATGCTTGTCTGCTTGTTGATGTATGTGTAGATCAGAGGTTAGCATAAACACAGCTACACAAAACTGCTTTCGTTCTCAAGGATCTTGCATTGAGTTGTATATTGTCTTGTTGTTTAGAAACATACATGGACTACACAAGTAGCTACAGCAGGATTAGGTTTAAAATAACTGTTGGATCATGGCAATGCACAGCCATGGCCAAAGAATTTTGTGGGACTCGCTGGTCTAAACATGTAATCTTGCCTAACCCCCAGTCCATAGACAGTATGTGATGTGACTTTAATTTCCTAACCTGATCTGGACCTTTGTGGCATAATAATGTGAATGTTTCTGTAAGCAACAACATCTAAGCCTACCTGGATGTAAAAGACAAAGACTGCAATGCGATTAAATTTAAATGCACTGTAAACATTTGCAGCAGTTTAAGCTATATTTACAGCATGTTATATTGCACCATTATACTGCCTGAAACTAAATGCACCTTTCCATTTGATTGGCAGGTTTAGCACTTTGCTGCAGTAAAAGTAAGATGGGAAAGAGGGTACTGCTGATTTGCAATGCAATATTTATAGACAGTGTCTTGAAGATATTTTATATACATATATCTCCAAGCCAGAAGGGATGTCTCTCTGAAACTGTCATTTTTGATCAATGCTTTGAGTTCACAGGTGGTTGGATTTGTTGCAGACTGAATTATAAATAGCACTGTATATTGTATGAGTTCAGAGCACTGCAACTGATAATTCTGCTTTTTATATAATCTGAGTCTTTATCAAGGATTAAAAAGAGTTGAGGAACAGTAATAATAAAACAAGAAGCTGCGTACTCTTTAAATCTGTGTTGTTATATATGTACTGGACTGCAGAAATTGTTAATCCTCACAACCACGTACTGTAACTGAGTGTTAATATTTATATTATATATGGAGAGTTGTAATCTCCCATAGAGTTTGGTGAAGCTGCCAGTTTTATTAGTGCCATGTAAGTGTGTGGATTACAGGCCACGGCAGTGATGTCATCACCTGTCAGAATTCTAAACAAACTGCAAAAAAATGGCAGACTCAAGATTTCTAGCTGTCAGGGAGGCTGAGGTGAATAGTTTTATTCAGGAACACAGACACAAAGGCACATAAATTCATCAATTAACATTAACATTTATCATAATCCTCAGCAGAATCAAATGTTCAGCTTTACAATTAATGTTTGTTAAAAAAACAAAGTTATATCTTTAGCTTTAAAACGTTTGTGTTTGTGTGTTTGGTCGATTTTAACTCTCCATATATAATAAAGAACTGAGAATAGATAAGTGTGTGTAATCAAGCCTGGGAGGGGCTTCTCGGGTTTCTGACCTGCGCTCTCGTGGCCTGTGAGGTCCCATATCCTCTCGAAGCCCTGAACAGGCTTGTTACACACACTTTGTGAGCAGGGATCTACCAGCATGTTGCTTTATCCTTTAGTAAAAGCTGTTCTCCATCGTTGTTTTATAATTTTTATTCAAATTTTAAAAACTCATCAGGAGTGGATTCTAGAGTCTTTAATGTTGCTGTAACACATGTAATGTGCAAAGGGCCATTTGCAGTAAAATGTGCTCAAGTGCAGAGAGTTTAATGGCATAGGAAAGCAGTACACATGGAGCTAGATCAACCGAGACATACTATACAAGTGGTAATGTTATAAAGCTGGGGGGGTGGTTGCCTTTGCAAGACCCCCATGTTCTTTTGCTTTACCATGCTTGTATATACCTCTTAAGGGTTCTTGGTGGACATCTTTTGATAGCAATTTTGTTTCTATGTATTTATGTTTGTACTTTGTATTTTTAATATGTTCATCTAGATTTATCAAAGCTTCTAGATGTGATGGCAAATAAAAGTCTCAGGGCTTATTTCTTTGGTCACTCTTCTCAACGGATTCATTTAAATGGCTAAGTACTTGGAACCCGTCCTTGTCGATTCTTTTCACTGACCTGAGCTCGATCCAGCAGCGAGTGATTGGATTCAGAACTAGAGATGTTCTGGGATATAGATCAGAAGCCTTTATGTTTTCCACCGCTGTTAAAAAAGGGTGATCGAAATCGTAGTAAAGATCATAGTATCTGACACTCTGTGGTTTTGGATACTCAGACAGTCATTTAGGTGTCTGCATGTGCTTCTACTAGTTAATTAAATATGCCATTACCTGTCAGTAGCAACTTACTATGACAGTACTTATATTACAATAGCATTGATTATAAGTTGAAATTACAAATTAGTTTAAATGTAAAAGTATTATCACTATTGAATTCCTAAATTGTTTTGACCAGTTTCTAAAGATCATACTGGAGTAAAATAATACAAAGAGAGGTTTTTCTATATATTGGAAAATGACAGGCTAGCAAAGTGTTCATGATTCAAAGCTGTAATACATTTCAGATTACCTGTGACAACGACAAGTATCGTTTTTTTTTTTTTTTATATTTTCATTTTCTTTGAGGAAACCAGGAATTGATTTTCTAAGTAGCCTTGTGTGCATAGGGGCCTTGCTAGTATATTGATATAGAAGAGTTACTTCATTCTTCCAGCTCTTTAGAAGTCTGGAGTGCAAACTAAAAATCTACTTCTAAATTAACATTCTTAAAACCGGCATCGAAGCACTCTGCCAAAAGGATTTCTCTTTTAGTAATCTTAAAAGGAAAATCTAAATCTATACTTGAATTTAAATTCCTAGTAAGTGCATAGCATTTTACTCAACATTACTGAAAGGGTATAATTTCATGGAAATCTCTACCTTTTGGAACAGTTGAAATCAGTGTGTGCAAGTTTATATTCGCCCATCAGTGCTTTATGAACAAATGAATGACATTATAGCCATGTTTGGGACCCAACAGGTAATACTCATCTCTATGCTTTCGATAAATATGTATTTTTTTAAAGATTTGTGATTGAAGTGTACTGTATCTATAAAACGCCCTCACATTGTGATCCTTCCATGCTGGAACACTATTGGCACTATAGTTTCTATTGGCCTTGCAGGTATTAGACAAAGGGGTTGATCAACCTATACCCCGTCTAGATAAGCCACAGCTAGATTGTTTAGAGCATTTTCACAGCACAGGGAATCTACCTGGATTGCAAAGACCGATTCCAGCTATGGCAAGTGAGGTATTGCAATGATGTTTTTATTTGGGGTTTGGTGAGAGACTTGTTTGATACAGTCAAGTAAGATGCACAAGAAGCTTCTCAGATGCACCTTAATTCTGACCTAGTGATTCAGCACCACCCCAAGCAGATTCCCTGTTGTGCCAAATGATCGTGGATGATTACTGAGTGTCCATCGAAGATAAGGTTGATACCACCAAGCTGGATTTGAGCCCAGGCACTGGTCTTTTCCACTACACATCACTCATAGTGTTGATCTATGACTTGGCAATGAGACTTCTCCACGCTGGGCTGCATTTCTTCTATAATCAGTGGTGTGTTGTAGTTGAGCCTGAACCTGCATAATAGGCAAGCTAAGACATAACTCCCATCTCACGCTCAACTCTCTAACTCAGTCAGTAGTCCTGTCGATGCAATGAAAACAGCACTAGGCACTACTTCTATTACAAACTACTTCTTTTAGAATGCTAAACATGCTGACGAAACCGACAGCAACAGTACACCAATTAACAAACAAAGCTGGAGAAAGACACACTGTGGAAATTAGATAAATGCATTACTTATTATATATGTGTTACTATAAATAAAATGTGAATTTTAATAATCTTGTTTAAGAACATCAGTATTTTAGTGGTGTTCAGATTTAGGACCACACCACTGTCTATAATACATTTGTCATTCATTCACTGTACGTTGTTGGTTGCAGTTTTAGTTTTGCATGCAGAATTATCTCATGAAAATCTTTAACATCAGGTCAATTAATTGAGTTAGATAAGTAATAAATACATTAAACGATCATTGACAGTTTACAGATTTTAAAAGTGTGAAAGTCAGAAGCATCCATTCTGAAACTTTTTTGAGTCTATCCGTGACACATGGTAGGTGTCAAGGTTACATATATAATGATAAAGCAGCATGACCTATATAGTGCACGTGTGTCAAGCAATTCAGTGTTAAAGCCCTCTGTATTAGAAGGCTGCGAGTTTAAATCCAGGCTTTTTCAATTATCATGGGATTTATCATCAGTCTCCAGATCAATTGTGAATGTGGGTTAGGAGAAAGAAAGAGCAAGACTTTAATCCCTTAACACAAACAAACAAACTGTATTATGAGTGTATTATGTGTCACAATAAAAATACATTTAAAAAAACCCTCTGAGAAGCAAGTGGGCTCCTCAGTAACCGATTGAACTGTTCAATTCAAGTGTAAAGCTGGTGAGGTTAACCTGTATAAGTGCAGGAAACATACAGTCTTGTATTGCACTAAAACAAATTCATTATTTACTTCAAATGTACTGAATGTAAAGGCGTACATTTCTTTGTAAAGATCTGTAGTTTTTGTGAATTTGGCCGGAGTCCTTGTCCGTGGGTGCTGACAGCTATCTGCTGTGCTGGCTGGCTAGTGAAACATGATGACATTAGTCTAGTGCCGCGAATAGGAATTGGCTCACAGGGCCACCTCCCCCCAAAAGACAAGGCAGCCAAACCATGACTAGAAAATAGAAACAAGTGGTTAACAAATGGTTGACGTAACAGCTGCCGTGGCGCAATGAGACCTACCCCCAAAAATAGGAAAAACGTGAATGAAAAGTAAGCAGCTGAAACACGGGCCCGCCCCCCAGAGCAGGAAATGAAGAGGAAAAATCCACTACTCCCTGGTAGGAGGAAGCCTTGGGGATCCTGAGGGTAGCCTTTCCTCCAGGCTCTAAAGATGGCTGTCTACTGAGAGGTCAAACAGAAAAGTTTTTCCAAGAAAATGTTACAAAGTAAATCTTAACAACAAGACATGTACATTGTTTAAGATAACTGGAATTGTATACACCCATTGTTCTTTGTGTTGTGTTGTTTCACTACACCTCTGTTCAGCTAAAGATCCAGGGCACTTCTAAAGAGCGCTTGAGACTGAAAGCATCATTTCCAGCTCAGCCATAAGAAATGGAGTGTTTGATTTCTCTCTTGATTACATTCATAATCAGTAAATGTATTTTGAGCTCAGTTCCTCCTACGTTTGAAGAGACCCCAGAAAACACAAATGTACTACGCTTCCTGTACTGTAGAAACCTCAGAACAAGCACAGCTGCCCTGTCTGCTTTCAGGGGTTTTGTTGTGCAAATATGGTCTTTGGCTTAATGAACTTTCATTAACCCTGCGTAGGGTTTCTAAGGCCTTAAACCAAAAGTGTAAAGGGATTTCATGTGATTTCCTCTCTGGTATCGTTAGTTAGACACAATCTGACAAAGTGTGTCTCTTCAGTTTCTGCAGAGAGGTAATAGGTCCATGCCCCAGGTGTCCCTGCTTTTAATTGTATTGGATATTGCATATTGTCTTTGTGAAGCTGAGAGTCTCATATTGCTTATGCTTCATCTTGCACTTTAAATTTCTCGAGGCAATAAGGGCAGCGTGAAAAAATCATTTGAACAGATTGAATGCTGAAATGTTGATATCAGAAATTAAATTAATGCAAGTGAGACCGAAAACAATATCTAATTAAAATCATTTGAAAAATGACTTGAAAATTGGTTTTGACATCCACATTTACACAGCCTGTCATAAATATTACCGTACTTCCAACATGTTTTATTGTTCTTCCACAGACAAGGAAGGGGCTTCTCCACTGGTCTGGTGTTACAGTTTACAGCACGTTCAGGTGGCCTGCTTTGTGCTGGTTTATGTCCTTGAAATCTAAAGTGCAGTCATTTAGATCAATTCAAAGGCATGTGGTTACACTAAGCTGAATCACCTTCTAGGAAAACAAATCATTTTTCAGGGTGGTGTATTTTCAGTTGTACCAGAATAATGACTATTACGGTTCAGGAATTTGATTATATGTGCTCTTTCAGTCATGCCACCTTAAGACCTGGCATGTATTTATTTTTTGAGTTTCGTTTGGAAGTTGTCTTACGACCCGGATTAAATTTTCAATTTATTTTATTTATATAGCGCCTTTCACACAGTATCTCAGTATGCAATATCAAGAAGTAGTAAAAATTGCAAAGTAACAATGCATATAATAATAATAATAATAATAATAATAATAATAATAATAATTAAAAACAATACAAAAATTTTAAAAAAAACATTGAAAAAATCAGGAAATTAATAAGAATGATAAAATACAAAATTACAAAAATAAGCTAATAATAGATAAAACAATTATATTTCTAAGGCAGGTTATGGAGAAATACAGAGAACATTCTGTCTGATTCTTGATTTCTGTGTTTGATGTGTCCCAACTCTCTGGACATAAAGACAGAGTGACCATTCACATTACATCTAATATGTATTTATTAAAACAAAAAAAAAAACACTATAACATGATGTGCAAATTATTGTGTAAGGTGACATTTTTTATTTATTTAGACTAGCTGGGGCTCATTCAGTTGATCAAATTCATTTTGGGTCTTTGTACCAGCACCACTGCAATTCAGTTTAAGTCAGTTTCTTTAATGTGTTTCTTTCAGTACAAAAATGGAAAACTTTTTTTGTATACATTTGAAAGGCTGTGGTATTAAGATATGATAATATCGGTTGAATAGACCCCTAAAATATAACATACATTAAAAAAGAAAGAAAAAAATCTGACAAATATGAAAACCCACAGCGTGGTGAGAGGGGTCTGTACCTAATACCCATTCCAGCTAGAGAACACAACGTGGTGTGAGGGTTCTGTAGCTAATACCCATTCCAGCTAGAGAACACAGCGTGGTGAGAGAACCCTGTACCTAATAACCATTCCAGCTAGAGAACACAGCGTGGTGTGAGGGGTCTGTACCTAATACCCATTCCAGCTAGAGAACACAACATGGTGAGGGGGGTCTGTACCTAATACCCATTCCAGCTAGAGAACACAATGTGGTGAGAGGGGTCTGTACCTAATACCCATTCCAGCTAGAGAACACAGCGTGGTGAAAGGGGTCTGTACCTAATACCCATTCCAGCTAGAGAACACAATGTGGTGAGAGGACCCTGTACCTAATACCCATTCCAGCTAGAGAACACAGCGTGGTGAGAGGGGTCTGTACCTAATACCCATTCCAGCTAGAGAACACAGCGTGGTGAGAGGGGTCTGTACCTAATACCCATTCCAGCTAGAGAACACAGCGTGGTGAGAGGGGTCTGTACCTAATACCCATTCCAGCTAGAGAACACAGCGTGGGGGTCTGTACCTAATACCCATTCCAGCTAGAGAACACAGCGTGGTGAGAGGGGTCTGTACCTAATACCCATTCCAGCTAGAGAACACAGCGTGGTGAAAGGGGTCTGTACCTAATACCCATTCCAGCTAGAGAACACAACGTGGTGAGAGGACCCTGTACCTAATACCCATTCCAGCTAGAGAACACAGCGTGGTGAGAGGACCCTGTACCTAATACCCATTCCAGCTAGAGAACACAGCGTGGTGAGAGGACCGTGTACCTAATACCCATTCCAGCTAGAGAACACAACGTGGTGAGAGGGGTCTGTACCTAATACCCATTCCAGCTAGAGAACACAGCGTGGTGAGAGGACCCTGTACCTAATACCCATTCCAGCTAGAGAACACAACGTGGTGAGGGGGGTCTGTACCTAATACCCATTCCAGCTAGAGAACACAACGTGGTGAGAGGGGTCTGTACCTAATACCCATTCCAGCTAGAGAACACAGCGTGGTGAGAGGACCCTGTACCTAATACCCATTTCAGCTAGAGAACACAGCGTGGTGAGAGGACCGTGTACCTAATACCCATTCCAGCTAGAGAACACAGCGTGGTGAGAGGACCCGGTGTTTTGAGTGCTTTATTACCAATTGTTTCATCATTTTTAAAGCAGAGAGGCAGAAACAGTGGCCTTTCTCTATGTTGCTTTCTCAAAGGAAAAACATTATTTCTGACCTTTTTTATTGACTAATTTTCATCCAGCAGGCTCCAATTAAAGTCCCTATCATTTCCTTATAAACAGTCCCTGTCAGATTCCAGCTTTAGATGCAAAATGAAAGAAAGTTCAAATGTGAATGAAAACAAGCACTGAGGGAAGCTTGTGTTTCTCTTGCTGTTTATCAATTGTCTTTTGAATGTAATGAAGCTCTGATTAAACCAATAGAAACTCATTATATCTGCTTATTAATGGTCAGCTAATAGCATGCTTCCTCCTGGTTATTGATTGTTTTTAATGTTTCTCTTGACAGGCCTTGTGTTTCCCTTAAAGCTGGATTTGATGACTTTCACGTACAGTATTTTAGAATTTCTTTGATTTGTGTGTTCCTGGTTTGTTTCACCTGAAATTCCTCATGCTGAATATCCTGTGTGTTAATGAACCTTGACTCCTCCTTCCCACTGCTCTACTAGAAAGTCTATGGAGACAAGAGCATTAAAAAAGGACCAAAAAGAAAGTACACAGAAAGAGTACACGGAACTACAAATGCAAGTCAAAAAGGAAGTTAGAAAGGCCAAGAGAGAAATAGAAATGAACATTGCTAAGGGGCTAAAACAAATTCCAAAATGTTTTTCCAATATTACAACAGCAAGAGAACATTCAAAGAGGAGGTTAAATGTTTAAGAGATACAAATGGCAAAATCGTAGATGAAGAAAAAAAAATAGCAAATATATTATATGATTACTTTTCACAAGTTTTTACAAAGGAAAATACGGACAACATGCCCCACATATCATCCAGTTCCTATCCAGTTTTAAATAACTTTAGCATAACCGAGGCAGAAGTGTTAAAGGGACTAAGAGCTCTTAAAATAAACAAATCCCCTGGGCCAGATGAGAGCCTCCCAATAGTACTCAAAGAAATGAAAGAAGTTATTTACAAACCGCTAACCAAGATCATGCAGCAGTCTCTTGACACAGGGGTGGTACCGACAGACTGGAAAATTGCAAACATAATACCGATCCACAAAAAGGGAAACAGAACTGAACCAGGTAACTACAGACCAGTAAGCCTGAATTCTATTATATTGTAGCGTTTTGTGCTATGGGGGTGAGAAAGACTCGGGGGAGACCAGATGAGGTTCCATGTACTTTTATTTATTTTTTAATAACACAACGAAACCCTGTTTGGGCCGGGGTTCACGCCAAAATAATAAACGGCTGTATCTCTCTCTTTTACACCGCACTCTGCTTCGTTGATAAGCACTCAGTTAGTTCTCCATCTCTCGCAGTCTCTCTCCACTCAGACATTCACCCGCGTTCTCCCGCTCGCGGCTCCCCCCCCCTCCTACTTATAGCCTCCAGGGGAACCGCCCACTGTGCACACACACACACACACGCAGACATACACTAACGGCGTGCCCCGTACCCTCACAATACACTGAACCTTAACAGGACGTAACAAACAAGACAAACACAACGTCCAGGATGCTGCCATCGCCGGGGTCGTTACAATATGCAAACTTATGGAAACTATAATAAGATCCAAAATGGAAAATTACCTATATGGTAACAGGGTCCTGGGAGACAGTCAACATGGTTTTAGGAAAGGGAGATCGTGTCTAACTAACTTGCTTGATTTTTTTGAGGATGCAACTTCGATAATGGATAATTGCAAAGCATATGACATGGTTTATTTAGATTTCCAGAAAGCTTTTGACAAAGTCCCGCATAAAAGATTAATTCTCAAACTGAATGCAGTTGGGATTCAAGGAAACGCATGTACATGGATTAGGGAGTGGTTAACATGTAGAAAACAGAAAGTACTGATTAGAGGAAAAACCTCAGAATGGAGTGTGGTAACCAGTGGTGTATCACAGGGATCAGTATTAGGTCCTCTGCTATTCCTAGTCTACATTAATGATTTAGATTCTGGTATAGTAAGCAAACTTGTTAAATTTGCAGGTGACACAAAAGTAGGAGGAGTGGCAAACACTGTTGTAGCAGCAAAGGTCATTCAAAATGATCTAGACAAGATTCAGAACTGGGCAGACACATGGCAAATGACATTTAATAGAGAAAAGTGTAAGGTACTGCACGCAGGAAATAAAAATGTACATTATAAATATCATATGGGAGATACTGAAATTGGAGAAGGAATCTATGAAAAAGACCTAGGAGTTTTTGTTGACTCAGAAATGTCTTCATCTAGACAATGTGGGGAAGCTATAAAAAAGGCTAACAAAATGCTCGGATACATTGTGAAAAGTGTTGAATCAAGGGAAGTAATGTTAAAACTGTACAATGCACTAGTAAGACCTCATCTTGAATATTGTGTTCAGTTCTGGTCACCTCGCTATAAAAAAGATATTGCTGCTCTAGAAAGAGTGCAAAGAAGAGCGACCAGAATTATTCCGGGCTTAAAAGGCATGTCATATGCAGACAGGCTAAAAGAATTGAATCTGTTCAGTCTTGAACAAAGAAGACTACGCGGCGACCTAATTCAAGCATTCAAAATTCTAAAAGGTATTGACAATTTCGACCCAAGGGACTTTTTTGACCAGAAAAAAGAAACAAGGACCAGGGGTCACAAATGGAGATTAGACAAAGGGGCATTCAGAACAGAAAATAGGAGGCACTTTTTTACACAGAGAATTGTGAGGGTCTGGAATCAACTCCCCAGTAATGTTGTTGAAGCTGACACCCTGGGATCCTTCAAGAAGCTGCTTGATGAGATTCGGGGATCAATAAGCTACTAACAACTAAACGAGCAAGATTGGCCGAATGGCTTCCTCTTGTTTGTAAACTTTCTTATGTTCTTATGTTCTTAAGACTGACATACTAGCTTATTGAATCCAGGTCTTGGGTATCAGAAGCAATGCCACAGTAGAGCCTTCCTCTTCTGGGATTGGGGTTCTCAAAATGTCTTTTTAAACAACTTCTTCTTCTTCTTCTTCTTCTTCTTCTTCTTCTTCTTCTTCTTCTTCTTCTTCTTCTTCTTAACCCTGCAGAGACTTTAATCAAGTATGTGGTAACAGTAGTGTGCATATTTATTACAGCACCTCAAGATGTGTCATGTATATCCTTTATATACCTACCTTCATGAAAACCTCAGGGTGTGAGAATTTCCATTTTCAGTCAATAATCTGTGATATAGAAGCAGTAGCCATCCGTGTGTGAAAATGTTAAACCACTTTGTGCTTTAATTAGGCATCTTAAACAAGTTGTTAAAAGTCTCCTGCATTTTGACATTGGTGGCTATGTGTTCCTTTTCTTTTACTATGTGAAGTGAATTGCATGTGTGGTGGCCTATTAAAGTCATCAATTAAATTAGGAAACCCGCTAATTGCTTATTTTGACAATTTTCTAAGATTTTCAGTTCCTGTGGTTTGATTTCATATGCACAACAACTACAGAAGCAATGTGGTGTTCTGATAAATATGTACTCGACTCTATTACAAGATAAACTTGGTAATAGTCTACAATGGTGAAATGACTTCTTGGGTAACATTCTTATACCATGGGGTCTCCAACCGCTTGGTGATGAGGTGATAAACATCTCTTAATGTGAAAATGAGCAAACATTAACTTATGCTGGTGTGAACAAGTCAATTATGTCTTATTCACACGTCCCATATAATGTGCGATCATCACGTTAATGGCAGCCGTGAGGGTTGCGCTGTGTTTTGATCAAGCACTGTTTCACAGCAGCAATTCCTTGTTGCTTCTATTGCATGCTTCTGCTGGATATTAAAAAGTGTATATATATAATTTTGATATGCTAAATTGGGGAATTAATTTTAATGAAAAGCTGAATGTGTTTGTTGCACCTTTTGGTTTGCACTATGCTGGCTTTTAGCCGTGGTCAGTCTGGATGTATAATTCTGTCTGAGCTGCATAGTCTTCTCTGTAGATCTCCCGAGATGCTTCCTGATGAAGCCATTGAGTTGTCCCTATTGTTATTTTGATCACAGAATAGACAGCATGGATCCATTCAGGTTAGACTAACCACTATGAAAAGCTCCAACCAAATTATTCCTCTGAAGCTGCATGCTTAATTATATGGAATACTGCATAAATTGGCAAGTGCAAAGAATTATTCTGATAAATTAAAATACTAATTAAATTAGCAATTGCAGAATTGTGAGAACATTATAGGGTTCAGCTCTTCCAGGTAATTTGCATATCCTTCATCTGGGGCATTTGATTTTAAAGGACTTATTTTTTTTCCACTTTGATGCATTCACATGGAAACAAAGAAAAGGCTTTTATGCATTGCTCTATTTGAATGGGCGATACAGAGTTCAAATAAGCTGTTTGCATTGATTTGCAACTGAACCATTTTGTAATGTAGTATGTGTTAGGATCTCCCATGATAAAAGACAACATCACCCACAACTCTGATCCTTACAGACAAGCACAGTAAACGCATTCCATTTGGACGTGTGTATTTCTGAGATTACAGCATTGTTTCTTATACAGCTGTAGTACAATATGGATGGTAATATAAGAAGGATACACTCCACATATTTGTGAAACATTTTTCAATGTTTTGGATATTAAAGCAGTAATATATGTTCTTACTACAATGAAAGACAATGCAACAAGAATTCTAAAATATTGGTTAGCTTGAGTAACAAAATCCCCTGCAGGTTAATGATTAGCAGAACAGGGAAAACTATGGAAGGTAAAATAGGGTTTCAGTTTTTAGAAGCGACGGGATGGAATTTAAACCAGGGCACACCCATTCAGAGGGTCCTCCTACTGATCACACACTACAAATGTAGATGAAATCAACAGTTATTGGATTATAAGGCATATGTTACCTGAATGGTCTGCAGGTGTCTAGGTATGCTATAAACTCCAGTGACCTTTCAAACATCTGTGCAGTGCAATATAGCACACTATACACACCTTGGTCTGGGGCTTCTTATAGTACTTGTTTTGGAGATGGAGAAAATACCTTTCACTGTGAAACTGAGCCTAGCAGCTCGTTTAGATTTTCACTTCATTGAACCCTCCTATACCTCATACCCATTGACAGTGATGACGTGTTGAGGAAGTCTGCCAGTGGCACACATGATCAGACTGCATTACTGTAATTTAATAAATAGAACACACATACAATATATAAAAAGACTGGTTCAAATCTTCATAGGGGTTAATGCTGAAGGCCAATGCATTGTATTTCAGAACACGAACTTGATACTGCCATTGAATATATAGTACTGCTTGACTGGCAACTTCTTAGATTATCTTCCAAAGTAACTAGTATAATACATGTTAATGTATAAACCAACTATAGCTGCGGCATAACACATGAAAACTGATCCGTTGTGCTTGCAGTGAGCTCCAGTAGCTGAGTACTTTAATACTTGGAGACTGTAGTCTGATGCTCAGTCACATCCTCTACGTGTCAAAGGTGCTGCTGTACCAGAACCACTTTCCTTCCTGGAATGCCAGACTGACCAGGTTTGGGTGACTGATTGTTTTCTCTTGCATTGCAGTGGCACAGAAGGAGAAGATTGAAAAGGAGACTGGAGTGAAAATTCTGCAAGCTGGAATGGGAGATGTGAGTTTATATATTTTCTATTTGCTGCTTCAGTGTGTTTCAGTATGGGACTGCTACTACTATTAATAGCAATAATAATAATAATAATAATAATAATAATAATAATAATAATAATAATAATAATAATAATAATAATAATAATGTGAAGTTCAGTACACCTGTTGCTACTGCATCTTTAAGATGATTTAAAACGTAGCTCTCACATTACTACTGGATCTTCTTGTGAAACTGTACAGTGCTTCAGAACCATGTTCTATTGGCAAGGCATGGCGATGATCAGTGTTCAAGCTGCAGAACGAACAAGGTTAGGTTTATTCCACTCTGAGAATCTGAGAGGGAAAACCGTCTTGCAGTTAATCATGTACGTTTGAGGCCTTCTCTTAAAGCTGTCAGGCAGTTCCGATATCAGTCTGCTGGCAATCCCACATGATCAAACTTCTTTGTATTAGGAACTACGACATATGCCGCTTTATGTTTTTACTTGCATGGACTTTGGACATGCTGTGAAATTTAGAGACAACACAGTGATTATATGGACGTGGTTTATGAAGGGACTTCTAGATGTAGCAGGAAGATGTAGTAGTAAGTATTAGCGATACACAGCAAGCTTTACAGTGTATGAAACATATGTACTGTATTTGCAGCTTATAATTAAGAGAAAATGCTCTTGTGTTCATTGGGCGCTCTAGCCTGTTTTGCAGGTGCTGGCTGAAAAGTTTCCTCCACAAAGAATACGTTTTCCACTAGTTTTATAGGACAGTTTGTTGTAGCACTTTGTAACAGTTTCCTTGTTAGCTCAGACCATGGCTTTCTAGTTTGTTGTTTTTATACACGTGATCTATTAAACAGTAAAGATGTGAGATCCACCGAAGGATGTGTTAGTCTTTAAAGACATCTTTTCAAAACCACTGTAAACACAAATAATAAGAATATCTATTTATTTATTTTTGCATTTGGAAATAAGAAATGTATTTGGCTGTCGTTTTTAAATAGTAAAAGCTAGGTAGGTAGGTGTGTAGAAATGTTTTATTCAATTCCGTACTTGGTTTGATATTGGCTCTAACTGTTTCTTGGCAACGCTTGTTCCTGTTGGTAGAGAAAGTTGGGTTTTGATGCCAGTTTTTTTAAGCAGCTCTCTGTTATTGATCCGATAGTCATTCTGCCTCAGTGACTGCATGCCAAATACAGGCTGTCAATCAAAACAGGCATTCCAGGGAAACAGCATGCTATAGGAATAGCGAAACCAGCAGGAATGTCTTCTGTGATATAATGAAGAATCAGCAAGTGATGCAAAAGAAAAGAAAAACAGCCTTTAACCTCAGAGCTGCATTTTGGAAAGGACAGAAAACACGACATATCAGATCTAGCACACAACACTATAGCACTGTAACATTATTCTAGCTGTTGGCATACCGAATCAGGTGGCCAAAACAGACAGACAAAACAGACACAAATCATTGCGCTGGTGTATAACCAGCAAGCATAGCAATTTTTATTTCTCTATTTCAGTTCTCTTTACTCACGTTTCACCTCAAATGAGAAATATGTGCTCCTTTTAAGCAGCTGTGCCGGGACATTCAGTGCTAATCATTCAGTCTGGCCCCGGCACAGTCTGCACATGAAGCAATTGTGACTTCAATGTGTTCACATAATACATTTTAAATCACCCATGCTACATAACCCACACTGTACAAATAAACCAGATACACCCAGGGGTCACAGTAGGTCATTAGGATACCATCATGTTGATCGACTAAGGCAGTGCTTAATTAACAACAAGCTGCAGGATCTGAAGAATATGTTGAGCTAGTAATCTAATGGCAGATTGTATACTGTGTGTATAGCTGTTACTGCCACAGAACACACGTTTAAGAGTCAATAAAAACCTGGTGTTCAGTATATCAAAGCATCAGCTGATATATCCTATATATATATATATATATATATATATATATATATATATAAATATATATATATATATCTATAATATATACCTATATATAATATTTAGTTTAATATTGAAACAAAGGAAAGAATGAAAATATCTGCAGCATAATGACAAAACTGACCAGGGGTAATGGGCCCTACTTTCCACTTTGCTGTAAGGGTCAAGCAGTCAGGCATAACTTTAACTGAGTAACATAACTATGTTATAATCAAGCTTTCTTTCATTGAACCCATTTTATATTGTCATTTTAGTATTAAATTACACAGTATTTAATATCATACTGCGAGCCCCTTTAACTGGGCTATTTACCTCAAATGAAGAAGAAATCCAGGCCAGTGTTGCTAATGATTTTAAAGCCTTGGTTAAGGCAAATTTTAATGTCTTTTTTTTTTTTTTTCTACATATTCCTCCTTAACCATTGTGTGTCAATATGAAGACACATCTCCAAACTAATTCATTACTGGACTAGGCATGTCTGTTCACGTTGTGATACTGTTTATTTTAAAAACACACCAACACAAGACTGTAGAAGATAGATTGATTTAAAGGTTCCTGTTTAATGTGTTGTATGTACTGAATGTGTCTTCCTTAACAAATATAAGCCCACTCCTGTATAATGAGGTAGTCTTTGATTTGCATTATGTTATTTGAGTATTGATTGTTTAAAGCACCTATAAACCCTCGGTAAAATAAATGCAAAACATATTCGACTTTACAATGGCGTGCACAAATATAGTCTTCAGTTTTAATTTCCAGTCTATGTTAGATTATAACGATGGAAAACAGTATTTAAACCCTCGTTAACACATGAATGAACGGAAGCTGTCATTTGAATAGAACAATAACAGGATTATCTGAAGCACTGTCAGTCTGTGGACAAACACTATGTTGCCAACATTTTCATTACAAAAATTAGTGCAGGATAATATTCAAGATTGGAGTGATGAAAAAAAAAGGAAAATCTGCATTCATGGTAATAAATATTCATATTTGTCTGGTTGGAGATGGAAATCTAATCAAGGAGCTATTGATGCACTGGCTTCTTTTTAAACCAAAGTCATTTCATCCAAATTGGGTTTGATATGGAAATTAGTCTCACTCCGAGTCGTGCAGGCCAGAGGCATGCTGGGATTGCACTGGGGGTGTTCAGCGCATCAGTTGTTGCTGCTGGTGCCTGGCACTGCTGCTATAGATAACCACAAACACAAGGCTGGGGTCTTTCTCTGGGGTCAACCTCCCAGTAACTATCCTTTCCCTTTTTGTTGTATACAGTTTTATTTTGCGTGAGTTAACCAAACTGCTACACAGGGTTGTAACTGTTCATGTAAATGCTTTGTAATAATTCTCCACAATCACAGCCTCTCAGTGTGAAGCTGGGGGATTGTAAAGGGGGGTCTCCTCTCCTGGAATAAAGCTTAGCT
The DNA here is from genome assembly GCF_017654505.1 of Polyodon spathula. Taxonomy (NCBI): domain Eukaryota; kingdom Metazoa; phylum Chordata; class Actinopteri; order Acipenseriformes; family Polyodontidae; genus Polyodon; species Polyodon spathula. The sequence continues at coordinate 3,801,957 of NC_054537.1, read as the reverse complement.
GAGGGCAACGGACAGAACTAAGTGATTTTCCACTGCAATTCCAGTTGTCTTTTTTTTTTTTTAAGTTACCAGGACAGCAGTGCAGCATTAACAATTTAGTACGGATTGAGGCTTACAGATCTCCCCAAGGAACATGTGCTGCTGAATTGACAGTTTTGCTTCAGGTAGGCTAGGCTTGACAAGACCAGGGGAAAATCTTTTAATACCAGAACCTCACATCTGATTCTGTCTCTCTGTTTTCAATTCTGAAGAAAATAAAATCGCCTTATGGAATCGAGCCTGGTGTTTGTAAATACACAGATATTTAGAAATCCCCTAAAACTTCTCAAACCTTGGTGGTACGTTTTAAGAGAGGTGCAGACAAAACAAAGGACTACTTACAAAATGTAAACTATGACTGTAAATACTACAAGAGGTCTATTTTTACTGGAAATGTGTGTCACAGTTTAAAGCATAAATAACTACACAAAAGGTCTAAACATTTAATCTGTGAAATGTATGAATATTCCCAAGCATTTCTCCGTTCACTTCTTTTACAAGGTTTTGGTTGTCTGCCTTCCTCATGTTTTTCTGTATTGTATTTCCATGCCTGGCATTACACATACCCTCTCAAAAGCTGGCAAATGGAATACAGCAGCAACACTGAGTAAAATAAGACTCCATTCACACTGTGTGTCAGCCCACGACTGCTGTAAACTGGATTATAGATACATTGTAAAACCAAATTCTTCATTCCGAGGCAGTGTTAATTACCCTCCCTCCTTCATCTCGAAGGATTATAAATACCATCTGTATTCCTTAAGGGTTTGGAGCAGGATGTGGGGATATTTTGGAAATTACTAAAGGCAATATCACATTGTTCTTGCATAGCCAGGGAGAGCCAGGAATCTGTAGTCAGAAATGCATTTGATTAAATGATGACCTTTGGCCTCCCTTTGTTTATTTTGCCATTAATGTTGTAATTTTAATGCAGGGTCCCATCCCAGGCAAAGTATCCCAGGTCAAGAGTTGCAAATAAGCAGAAAGAACGAAGCTGCTTGATGGTTAAAACCTTTATGTTCGCTTTTTCTTTTAACTACTTGCTGTGTTTGTTACATACAAATTGTTCATGACAAATCTTGTTATTTTTAAAATCCAGTTTAGAAAACAGCACATCTTACTGTAGGTTAGACACAAACAAAAGGTGATGAAGATGCACCTGAATATGTTCATAACGACACACCCATAGCAGGCATTGCTATAATCAGGGACTGTTTATTGTGTCTTCACAAAATACTGTATCAAACCCTGAAGCATCAAAGAAAACATCACAGTAAAATTACATTCATACATATCGGAATGTAACTTATATTTAAAGTTCCTAGTTTCAGATACCTGTTTATGTATTTGCATGTGTCTCAGGTATCAAGGTTCACAAATACTCTTTGCTGTTAATTATTGAAAGAGGTGTCTGTTTGAAAGGATTAGATTTTTCTGCTCTTGGCTCTTGGTCTAGTTGACTTTGGTTAGACTCAAAGAACCCTTTGATATATATATATATATATATATATATATATATATATATATATATATATATATATATATATATATATATATATATATATATATATATTTAGGTATTTTTTGTTTTTTTATGAATTCATTTTGTGGTGCTATTTAGCTATTTACGAGTTTTATTAAATTGTTTTTTTTGGGGGGGGCTTTTGCTTTTTATATACTGTATGAAATTATTGTTTTCGGTTACTTTCCATAATGCTTGAGCGTTTTTTTCTATCAAAATATCTATATTAACTTGACAGTACTTGCACACTTCAGTTGTTCCTTTGCTGTCTTCCACAACGAAATCCATCTGGTTACGGGGACATTGTTATGTTTTTTTTTTGTGTGTAGGCATTTTTTTACATTTCGCCACAATTTGGATTTCTGTTTTAAATTCTCTGTATCTTAATTGTAATACATCTTTAAATCCAGTGAACAAGCCTCCATTCCTAATTGTAATCTCGTTTTAAATCTCGCAAGCAGAGTCTCCAATAGAAATTTAGGAAATTGTCTGTACTTTCTTTGAAATCTGCCTCACCTCTATTTGGATACATTTGTCGGTACGGTTGTTTTGCATACTGCAGTTCCAACAGTTTATGAAGTGGCTTATCAAAATCTTCTCATCAGCAGCTTTGTGTACAGTACATCTATTTTTACATCTATTTTTTACTTTCACCTCCTTTGCAAACTGTTGGATTTATTTTATTGGATTTTTTTTTAATAATATATAAATTATGTTTTATTTTTCAATAAAAAATGTAACATGTTTGTGTTTACCAGTCCTTACCATCTCAGTAGGTTCATATTGCTCTTTTAAAACTGGATTCTGGTTGCGTTGAAGGCATGGTTCAGTGATTGCTTACTTCCAGCTCAAAGCAGAGAGTTCGGTTGAGCGGTCAGTTTATCAGTTTGTTGTTTGTAGCTCTGAGGTTCAACTATATTTCCTTAGTTATGTAAGAAAACTGGTGGAAAACATCCTTTTATGGGAATGAGACTGAGAGGCAGTTACCATATACTGCAGTGCAATTTGCATCTCTTTTTACTATTCCAAAATGAACCAGTGATATTTCAGAGCTCCTGCACGCCTCTTTGTTTATTGGAATGCAACACCTTCTTTCGTCCTTAACTCAGATAAGGGGAGAGGTGTGAGCACGCTAATTCACAAGCTTTTCATTCATTTGCCTATGGAGGCCTGTGTTTTCAAGGACAAATAGTAGTAGAACAAACAACAAATAAATAAATGCAGCAGAATAGTGATGAGAACCTGGCCTCCAATCACTATGTTTTAATCTAACTTTTAAGGTCTTTAATTTTTTCTTCAGAAAAACAGCTAAAACAAACAACGGCTTTCAGGCACAGGAGGGCACAGTTTTGTCTTGTAATTACACGACTTTGATGACATCGTGTTAAATTCTGTACATTTTTGTAAACAGCATATTTTCCTCTCACACATTCAGTTGAAATATATATACAGTATACACAGTCTTACACATTTTCATTTTTTATCTTTAAAGTTTATTTTACATATATTAAAATAGGTATACAATCTGTAAAAATTGTTTTTAATTGAAACATCTGTAAAAATCAGGGGAAACATCTCAGTATACACACTTTACATGTGGAATATGATGCGTAGCAGTTCTGGTTTCTGATTAAGTTTCATGTCCCTGGCATGTATGATGAAGCAGAATCTGTGCAAGTCAAAGCCACATTTTCCCAAGTTAACTGGTACTTTGCGAATGTTTGGGCAATCGCTGTGCTGATGGATGTAGTATCAACAGAACAATGAAAATGACATCAGCACAACGAAGCCAGGTTTATCTGCCTTGAAATCAAAAAAGAAGAAAAGAAAATCGACAGAACTGGGCGGTGCAAGCCATCGGAAGATGCGTCAAAAACCACACTGGACATTTCCATCAATGCGTTCCATAAGTTTACCAACTAAAGCATCAATGTTTTCTGTCAAATAATTACGATTAAGATTGTCGGTGTTAGGCAGTGTTTTAGCTGATGGACAGTACTGTTGTATGAAGTCACCAATACACACCTCTCTGCAATAAACAGTGGCTGTCCTGCAAAGCACAACGCTTTGATAAACTCATTAACACAGTCATACTGCGTTCTCTTTTATTAAAGTAGCATAAATGGATTGCTTGTCTCTCAGTTCACTTTACTGTTTTAGTTTAACGTGTCGCTTATTTTTCAGTATGTTCTTTTATTGTCAGTGCAAACATGTACCTCAATGCAGCAGTATTTACAGCGCTATGCATCCTCTGTCTCACCTGACCCACTTCTGTTTTGAATCATTCGTTTTCTTTTGAATATTCATAAACTGATTTATGCTCCCCATTCCTCATCCACTAAAAATATTATATTTTCGTGTAAGTATTTCAATATAGTTTTTGATCAAGCTAGTAGTTATTACGCCCAGCAATTGCCACATTAACATCAGTTATATTGATTGGCCAATATAATCAGGTGATAATGTTTTTGTGAAGTGACAGAGACCATGTTTGAACATTATTTGATCAAAATATTGTGTATTTCCTAAAACTAGTACAGGCAAAATATTGAATAATAGATAAAAATCAGGTATAAATTAGTAAAAACCGACGTCCTGTAAAAGAAAATCCTGTAATTTTTCTGTAAAATGTGTAATAAACCTGAAATGCAGAACCCTAAGTGTACACTCAGCACCTGATCTCAGATTCAGCCTGAACCTGTGAGTCTTGATGATGCCACTGGGACAGCATAGAGATATATCACGCTGGCAGACCTTGACAGACATGAGGTCTCCTGCCGTTTCATCCTCAAGGCAAGAATTATATTGGGAATAATTAACACCTTCTAAAAAAAGTTGAAAGTACAGAAAGCGTGTTTATCCTATTATTATCCTTTTATTGCATATCAAGTGCGTATATTCCACAAAACGACTTGTGTGCAGTTAGGTATCAATTTGGCAGCTTGTTTGAATTCATAAAGTGTATCTCAAGGAGTTGTTCATACTTACTCTTTTACCCTACTCACACTACTGAACTATACACAAACCATCACCTTTTAAAAACACGGAGTCAACGTGTACATTATTTAGTGGATAGGAGTGTGTAAGTGTGGCTATACATGAGCACTGGTAGCCTGGAGATGTTTCAAATACGAGGACTAAGGACTAAGGACTAGAAAACTCGGTATGAGGGCTGGCTTAGCCACTGGCTTATACTGTTATTTGCATCACTAAATCGCTTTTGTCTAATTTGCTGATTGCTTTACAATGCAGATACTGTAAATTACTCACTGCAGACTGAGATATACAGCATTTGGCACATTGTTATTCTATCATTATAAATCCCTGTTAATTACATTTTAAAATGTATTCTTGTGTGTACAGATGAGACCCCAGACATGCAACATACAATTCTAAAGTAAAAAAAAAAAATACAAATAAAAATAGACTTTGTTACAGTAGTCTCGTAGTTCAGTCTTTGCTTTAGTGATTTATAATAAGTTAACCTGTCATGTTTATGGTGTCTCTTATTATATGAGACATAATTTTGCTCAGCTTCGTCCTCTCACCTGAACTGCATTAGATCACACTCTACACACATTAACTTACATTAGTAAATAAAAATAAAAAAAAACACCAACATTATTGCTATGAAGAGAATTCAGAATCCTTGACTGCAGTCAAATGCTGTTTTGCTATCATTTTACACAGAGAATTGTGCGTGTTGGAACCAACTCCCCAGTAATGTTGTTGAAGCTGATACCCTGGGATTGTTCAAGAAGCTGTTGGTGAGATTCTGTGATCAATAAGCAATTAACAACCAAATGAGCAAGATGGGCCGATGGGCCAAATGGCCTCCTCTCTTTTGTAACATTTCTTGTGTTCCTATGTTTGTAGTAGATGTTTGAGGTAAGCATTGCAAACTGACAGTGGGGTTCCCTCGTTTCCAAGCCTGACGCGTGTCTTTCAGGCATGGATTGCTTACATGCTTTTAGGGTATATTACAAATAGCTGCTTGAGTGTTTTTAATAGCAGTCCCATTTGTACTGGTATATTTTACAATATTATTATTTTTTGTAATCTAACAGAGGTACTCCTAGTGATGCATTGTGTTATCCAGTGTTAAAACAGAACCAGTTTCATTTCCTGTTTGAATTATTGGTTTAGACTTGAAGAGAGGGGATTTAACACTCTACCAATGGGAGGGGGCTGAGGTTGTTCAAAAGCGAAAATTCGGTGAATTGTCCTGCTTGATTAGGTGACTCCAAATAAAGATGCATTGATACCTCGACAGGGACCACATGTTTAATTTGGCCGCTGCTCACTGATAATATAAAGAGGCATTCATTAGTGAATTCCCAGACGTCACCTCAGCAGAGATGTCAGATTATAAATGACAGACAGGACAGTGTGTGTGTGTGTGTGTGTGTGTGTGTGTGTGTGTGTGTGTGTGTGTGTGTGTGTGTGTGTGTGTGTGTGTGTGTTTGTGTCAGTGTGTGTGTGTCAGTATGTGTTTGTGTGTGTATGTGTGTGTGTGTGTATGTGTCAGTGTGTGTGTGTGTGCTTGCAATGGCCTTCACAGTTGAAGCGCATTACCTTGCTAGAGCCTTTAATATTTTCCATTTAATTTTGTGAAAGCCACATAATAGAATTTGATGCAAGCAGAATCCACATTAGCATATAATCCCATCATATGCCTTTGGCGGGGGCAGGGCCGGGGGACGGACACAAATGTTGTTGAATGCCGTTTTCATGTGGAAAGAAATCTCCCGAAGCTGTTCAGATAATAGCTCTCAAACAGGACAATAGACTGCTCTGTATAACTGTATTCCTCATCTGCACAAGAGATCATTAGCGAAATAGGGTGCAGGACTGTCTCGTGTAGCACCTACATTCTGTTGGATGATTTACTGTATGTACTTAACCATATTCACAAAGCTTTAACCTATACATTATTTAGACTGTGTTGTTTTTAATGTTTTTTACAGCCAGAACAAAATAGTATGCTTACAGAACTGCTTTTCTCATAAAAACAGACATGCATTCTGTAAATGGTGCATGAGTAGAAGCTTTGTGAAAAGTGCACGTTGCATCTCAAGCATGGAAATGTCTTGCAGAATGAGATCTGGTACCCACATATCTTGGCATAAACTAGATCTACACCTGTGATGTATGCGTCGCTTTTTTGTTTTTTATGAATGAATTCTCCATCCTCCCATGTTTTTCCATGAGAGTATAATATGTTTTCATAGCTCTAATGTTTGGCCTACATATTTTGTCTGCATCCCTAAACCGTTCTGGTTTATATTCCAATTTCTTTTCAACCATTCAGTCATCTTTGTAGTTTTAGTCAGCAAAAACATATTTTAGGTTACATTTGTTTTGCTTATTGGCATACCTATACCTATATATACTATATATAGAACACTTTAAGAACTCCCTGATCACCCAGTATGGATGGCTCCGTCTGGGCTTGAAGGATGTAGATGATTCATTTACATGGATAGATAGATATCCTTGCCCTGCTGGATTTCTTCACTGTCATTTTTTTTCTTCTTATGTTAGGAAGCAACTGAGGTAAAGGGATGGGGCTGCATGCCTTGAGTTGCTGTGTTGGAGGTAATCAGATGATGTTTAGAGCTACACTCCACTAATTATATGGAAATGGAAATGAAGAAATTTCCACAATTTAATTGCCATTACTAGAAACAAATATTGGAGCTAGCTTTGCTCTCAGTTGCCTTTATGAGTGGGGTTCTTTCAGCCTAAAAGTTAATCAACTCACAGGAATTTGACTGTATGGCCTTTGCAAGCAATTGCAATATGGTTTGATAAAACAAAGCAAAAAAAAAAATTGCTTTTCCAGTTAATACAATCAAAATGAAAAGATATAAAACCTTTTTTTTAATATAATTGTTAGACTATGGTTTTGTTTTTTTTACTGCTTTGATTGTAGAAACATCATACAGGCGTAAGTATATGGGATATAGGCTATTCACTGTAGGAAATGTGTTAGACTCAATATGAGAAGGGTGTATCGTTATTTATTTTTTTGAGGAAGTGGCTGTGCTACAATAATTATTTTCACATATTACACATATAAACACTGACACCCTTTATCTCTGTTAAAATATAATAGATCATTTTAAAGAATATGGAGAAATAACAGGCGTCATAATCAGATTTTTTTTAGAAATGAAATACAGTTAAATATTCACTTCATTATCAACAGTGTAGGTAGATTTTATGAATGTAAAACTTGAATGAATATCCCTAAATAACTTAACAAAATATACACAATCTTTGCAAGATTTTTTCTAGATAGTAAAAATGCACCCAATGATGTTACTTCTTCAGAAATAAACATTAAATTAATGGGTTGTGACTAATCTTCTGATGTTTTTCATTCAGGAATTACCATATAGAAGGTGCTCTTTTTCCTTTCAGACAAAAGTAATGCTGATGACGATGTTGAACACCTTTGAAAATCTCGCCCATTCTGTTTATAAAGCAATTAAGTGCTCTCCGTTCCCTAAAGCACATTAGTTTATTCCTGTGCTCTCACCTCCTAGAACAGAAAGCAGCTGGAAATGTATTTATCAATGATTTGCTAAGTGGCACTTACTGGGTGTGTGTCTCTATCACGCTAGTGTCCGGAGCATTGACATTTCTCCTTCCCAGGAGACACAGATGCACAGTGTGTTCAACACAGTGATGCAGCAATCTCATCTCCACCACCTCTGCACTGTGTCCTTTCTACCACTTATTATCTTATCACATCAACAAAACACCATTATTTCCATAGCAGTACTAATTTGAAATGGGACTAAAATATGTAGCTGACTTTTTCATGGCTGACATGACTCATGACTCAAGTGTCAGGACCTATGGCCATTCAGATTATGTTCTGTGGACCTGCAAAGCCAGTTTAAGAACAATTGAGGCTCTGGCTATCCAGGTTTTTTGTACATCATTGCACATCTCTGTGTGCTGTCAGCTATGCAGAAAGGAGAGTACAATGTCTGTCTGTCACATGAATAACCTTGTGGCAGAGCAAAGCTCTGCCCTTTTTAAATTGGCAGGGATGGGGTTCATTTCCCCTACCTGCCTGGGTTTATTATGTTCAGGTGGCTGGGGTTGATTAGGTTAATTAACGATCAATCAGTGCCCAGCCACCTGACATAAAAGGAGGCCTCTGCTTCTCATTTGAGAGGAGGGAGCTGAGGAAGCAGGTTGGTGGGTTTTTTGGTGTGTGATTTTGGAATTTTGATAAATCCAGTGACAGCATTGCCCAGCCTGGAAATTGTCATTTTTGTTAGTTTTGCTTTTTGTCTTTCTTTTTGTGTTTAAATCGCTTTGTTTTGGCCCTTGTGCCCTTTCATTTTTGTGTTTATTTATAATAAAAGTTATTTTTTTGAACTACAGACTGTCTCTGGGCCTCTAACCACTCGCCAGCCTGCCACAAACCTGTGAATAGCATCTCAGTTGTTAGGGATCTTCAGATCTATATGAATGATTTCAAATCGGCTATGCAATAACACTGGCTGCCAGATCTTCAGTTAACACTCAGTCCTCTCTGTGCAGTTACGAGACATTATGAACAACATTGTTATTGAATCAATTTCGTGAATGTAGCAGTTGGACATTCAAAGCTACTGCGGTCATTGTGTCTGGAAATAGTATTGAAGCTATATCTTACCTTTTCCACTTTGTCGTTATTTTTGGTGATCCAAGGCAGCAGTCTTTTATCACGATTTTTAAATGTCCCCAGACAATTTGGATTGAACCTTTTAACTTCTGTGATGTCATTCAACGGGCTTAGCCTATGCTTTGTGTGTGAAAGAGACAATGTTTCTATACCTTCCCTTTTATTAGGGCCATGCATTTTCACTATGTGCCTCGTCCACACTGAGTCTGGCTTTAACAGAATCAGTCATTCATGGACCTTTTATCACATGTGTTTATCCAACCTGTCATTGTATCACACGGTCACCGGGTTTGAAATCCCAAAGAAAACAAACAGATATTTCACTTGTCATATAATACTTTATAGGCCACAATATGAACAGATTACCACAGAGTTATCATTCTGCTGAACAGTAGCAATAACTCATATTATTGTAACCTCTCCTGTGCTACAATTGCCCTGTAGTATAGAACCATTGCATTGCCCTTGAAGACCATTTGGTACAGCATCTACGACTGCTGTTTCGACTTCTAAATAAAATAAAAAACAGTATGTTTTATTACCCATATGTAATATAAACAAGAAAGGCAGCACAAGGGTTTTCTGCAATTAATCTGAAATCTACCTGCAGCTGCTGTACAGTAAAATTATAAAGAAACAACTTTGCTGCTGAGCTGAAGTACTGGGAACCAATGATGATGGTAGATTGAACAGGGCTGGGAATAGAACAGATTAGCCTCCTTTGGCATCTCCCTAAGTAAGCAGGCTATACCTTGGCAGGGTTCGATTAAAGAGATGAGCTTTAACAGCAGATCTGCTCTAATTCAGATTAGGAAGAGGCAGCTATTGGTGTAATCGCACTGAAGCCCATCATAAAGCAGCCTGGAAGGCAGGCAGGTTAGGATGTTTGTTCTGTTGTATTGCATGCATGTTCACAAAGGTATTGTGAAGGGTACAAGTAAAGTATAGAACAGTGCATGGAAAATGTCTGTCAACGTGGCCAAATGGTAAACGAAGAGAATTTGTGAATTTTCAAATCGTAAAATAGCCAGCGAGCGCTGGTTTGTGAAACTACCCCCAGATTCCTATTAAACACATATAGATATAAACCATGCTCTGATGAAATGTTTCAGTCTGTGAAGCTGCACACAATAGCAGATATGCTTTTTCATGTTTACACATTACCGCAGAGATACATACCAGTGAAAAGAAGGAAGGCATAGTGAATGCTTTTCATGGCCAATTAATCTTTTAAAAGTGATTTCCCCGTAAACAGACAGTCAAATTCCTGCATGGAATCACCTGGATTTTCATTTCAGTCTGTTGTATCATTACCATACTAAAATGGCACCTGGGACCAGTTTTTCAAAATGGATTTCAGAATCGTAATTATTTGTAATCTGGACAAATATAATCCAACAGTGACATTTTGTGAAAAACCGAATCAAAATGAGCCATAAAAGTAATCTTGATCACAAAATATAGGATTCCAAAATCCAAGATTTGAAAAACTGGCGCCTAGAGACACGTCATTGCATTTGCATTCAGTAGACTGACAGTGAGGTTCATCTCCCTTTTATTTACTCCTTTTACTTTTTACTAGTTATGTCCAAAATAAAATTAATGCCATTCTTTTTTTGTGTGTGTGTGTGTGAGTGACTTTAAATGTTGGAGATGATATGCATCCAATGGGAAACCCAAAACTAAACTATACTCCTGCTAACATTTAGCAAAGGACCAGTTGAATTCCCTTTGCGGCGTTTGGTTTGTGCTGCAGAACAAGATCACTGACAGCATCAACTTTCTCTCCCAAACAAACTGTCCGTGTCATTGAAAGGCGAAGAAGTGGAGTCAAATGTAAAGCTGTCTCACATAAAACATTTCGACAGTGCAGAGAAGGCTGCTTGAACTGCTTAGAAAGTCTCTTAAATGCCAAGAGTACTCTGAATTTCTTTGTGAAATGCCATATTATTGTAGCTGCCCAGCTGTGCTAAGAACATCCGTTTAGCTTTACTGCCTCACAGACTCTTACAGACTGATGAAAGCAATAGGATGAATAGATCTTTAATTCAGAAGCCTTTACCATCCGTTGACCTTTTGACTTTAAAAATGGCTTTGGTAATGTTTCATGTGGTTTTATTTTCTTCATCATGCTGTTTCACCCTGGTTAGGACAGATATAGTGCAGAACTGAAGTCCAGGAATGATATTGTCAGTTTAACTCAAAACTGATTTAGCAAGAGAGTTATACCTAGCCCTCCACAATACAATTTAAGAAGGATACTTTTACCATCTACATGTTCTTGGTATTTCATTTCGTACTTGTTTTAATATCCCATTATGGGTTTTTGAAACTCAGTTGTTGATAAAATTAATCAGTTTAATTAAGATTAATATGTGGTTGCATTTCAGAATAATAAATAAATAAAGGTAGCATTATGAAACACAATTTGATATCAAGCATACTAATTAAAATATTTGCTATAACATCAGTTTTAAAAAATGTCTAGTTTTTTAAGATTTTTTTTTTAAATAGACAATTATCTAACTTCTATTATTACATTATTCATTCATATCAATATTCATGATGAAGGCAGAATAGCTTGAATTTTTTAGGTTTGCATGAAGAATTGATGAAGCTGCCAAAGTGCCTGATGTGTCCTAATAATGAAAGTGTTTGTTGCTGCTGGTTTGAGTAGCTCATAACCTGCAGGGGCCACAGCTGGTGTACGATGGTAAGGTTTAAATGTCACTGTTGAAGGGCATGTAATAGCATTTCAGTTGGTACTATCTACAGGAGATGCTTGCATAATTTCAGTAGGCTGGCCTCATACTGTATGGCATGTGATGAAAATGTAATCTTCCAGTGCTATCAATCACACAAAGGGTTTTTAAGTAGACTTGACCAATCTGAAGAAGGTCAGCAGGGGAGCCAATGAGCCCAGCAAGCCAAGTTCTGTTCTAACTCAGGCATGAAGCTGGGCAGTGGAAGTTGCAGCTGCTTAGGGATGTAAGTGGATAATGTGGGAGGTTCCGGCGCATGAGTTAGGTTGCATTTTTTTAAAAACTTGGCTGAAAGGGAACAACCAAAAAAAGTATTGAAAGTGCAAAATGCAAGAACCTCATAACACAGGACTTTTTCAGTTACAGTAAATGTTTAATAAAAACTATGCCATTTAGGATTTCTTAGTAAAGCTGAGGGAACACGAAGCCACTATGTTGCTTGGAACTTAGTTTCAGGAGACTAGGGTTCAGTCCACTGCACGGCACACCAGGGGAGACTTGGGGTTTGATACAGCAAAGTTGCCTCAAACTAGGTCTCCTGGAACCAGGTTTCAAGCCTCTTTTCATACCACAGACTTCAACTACTGAGACGGGGGGTATTTTGAAAGACAAGATGGATGCACCCTGCAGCATGTAGCACGTGGCAGATCATAAGATCAGAGAGCACCGCCCTCTTTGAAGTATGTGCTTTCTGATACAAACGTATGCACTGAGCTGTACTGATGCCTTGTCCAAAGTCAGTTTGAAACTCGTGCTGATATGATTGTATTGGAGGTATACCTTTCTTGTATATAAAGTGTTTTTTTTATCAAAAACCATTTGTCAGCTTAATTTGTTCACTACAATTGTATAGTGTCACTGTAGATGCCATTGAAAAGCAACATGATTATGTATGAGAACTGCTAGCAGGCAGCTAGAATGAAAAAGTTAAGATATATAGCAAGGTAGTTCCCAAAAAGAACATGACATGGGATTTCTCTTTGGCTAGAAGAGGTTACGACCCTTTGTACAGTACTGTAGAAGGTACCGAGCTTGCTAACTTTCATGGATTGGGAAATAATCATGAGACCTTAAAAAAGTTTTTGTGGAAGATTTGTTCAGCAACCCTTTCGCGATGAGAGCATCTGTGTGGTGAGTTAATAGGGTGCAGAGCTTGAAATGACAGTTCAGTGAGAAGATGGAGTGGCGATCTCACATGAGATAATAAAGGGATGAGCACGATCAGCTGGAAATCGAGCTCAGCTAAGTTTTATAAATGCTTGCATCATCACAATCAAGCAAAACGGCAATGGGGGAAAAATGGCACTTCTTTTAAATGTATGGGTGGTCTCCATCGATGCAAATAAGGTATGTGTACTAACCCCCCCCCCCCCATGAATAATGACTCAATTATCTGTGATATTTCTTTAATGAAGAGGTCATGTTGGCTTATAAATAGTGAACTGTTTACTAAACATGCTATTATTTTAATGCAAAAACACAGAGAACACAACACATTCAGTTGCACAGGTGTTACCATGGTTGCTAAATATGTTTGCAAACATTTTCTGTGTCCTCATAAAATCAGTCTATTCAGAAAAGCAGTTATAAAGCCCCTTTGAGAAAAAAAAAATGATGTGCATTTAAAATACTGTCTACTGACGTACAGAAACAGAACTCTAAACAAGGCTAGGAAAATCCTTTTCTCGTCTGCATGTGCATGCGAGTCTCTTGAATGTATTGCTGTTTTAACAATATGTAAAGTTCCGGAGAGAATCCTGTTTAGTGATTTAAAGGATGCTGGTATTTAGATCTGCCAACATGAAGATTAGTTGAATAGACCACTGGATTGCAGTGTGTGTCAGTTAGGTATCTCTAATTGTAAAATACATTCTAACCAATATTTATACACTTAAGCGGGTTGGGGTTCTAAGGTCTCAATTCTTCTTATAAAATATTACTGTACCAGTAACACAATGCATTACACTACAGTCCCAAGTATGAACTGTTTCTTTGAAGCTTCACTTAATTCAGGCCAATAATTACATATTTTACTTGAATCAGAAAGCACAGAACCATCAGTTTATAACATACTTTATTTAAATGCACAGTAAGTGGTAAACAATGCATAGTGATGCACATTCACAAAATACCCCTTTTTACTTTCAAGAATGACATGGAAATAGTTGCATAAATGCTGTGTGTACAATTTACCATGTCCCTGACACCATGCCCATTACCCTGTTGACAATGCACATGCTCACTTATTGTATAAAAAGCATCGTCGCTGTACAGTAAAACAGGAACATACACTTGCAACATTACATGGTCAATGTACTGATGCAGCATTGGGAATGGTTTTGGACTTGGGATTTTAACACACTCAGGCGGGATATGCACTTTAAAGAATAGACACTTACTTAAATGGGGTAGGCTGTGCTAACAAAAAGCATCTTTGGGGCCAGTGAATATGACTGCTCCATTATTCATTGCAGTGAGAGGAAGGACCACTCCCTCCAGATTCAGCGATTTCAAGAAAACAATCTGGATTACAATGCACCTTACTTTTAAGAAATGACAGTGGGTTGCTGCTCACAGCACATACACTCGTGCAGTGATCCACATCACAAGTCATGTTAGCTAGCCTTATACTCCGAGCCTCTTCATTTGCTTCCTCTCAGTGTAAACCATATTGAGGACTGTCAGTTTTGGAAGGGCTCTAGTTCCTTGATCACAGCACTGCCATTTTCTGCTTGCTTTAGCTACAATAGGGCCAGCTTGATCAAGTAGACTCTCAGTGCAGGTATATAACTTAATATTGCAGATCTAATCAGTACATTGGCTCAGCAACAGTGTGCCTCATAGGTATAGGACTTTGACTTTGTTGACTTTTTTGCTGATTTTAAACTATATATTGTAAAAAGATCTTCAGTAGTCAAAGGGAAAACTAATCCTGTCATTTCTCAGATGTTTTTATATGCCCAAGTCCATCACTTTAGACTCATCTGCCTGTTGTGTGTGTGTGTGTGAGGGCTGGAGAGGTGTTGGTATGCCGGTGTAATAAATACAGTATCATTATTTATATACCATTATCATCTGCAAGACAAATGAGGTATGAATTGGTTTTGTACAGATATCAGATTAGGGTTATTGCAAGGATTTTATCTTTCAGGTTTTGCACCACATTGTTAATAAATTATATATATATATATCTTATTTAGCAACTTTGCGATACATCGCCTGAAAGTGCTTTACAGATTATTATTAATAATAATAATAATAATAATAATAATAATAATAATAATAATAATAATAATATAGAAAACAATTTTAAGAAATAGTAAAATATAAAAAATACTAGAAAGACTAGCGGATAACCCGACACTGTTGGTTCACGTGACTGGCCTGACTGGAACCGGATTGTTAATGCATTCATTCACAAGTACAGTTGGTTACAGTATTCGTTCACAATGAGTGAGATGGCTTTAAATTGGTTTTAAAGATCAGGTTATTAGAGATAACAAGTTTGTCAGCAGAACTTTCAAAGCGCGTGTTTTTGCAAGTGAAACAATCGACAAGCTGGATTACTGTGTGAAACTGTAAGCTGTTTTTATTGTTTTTGTTCACCGAGTCAATTCTGTATAAAGTGTTTGTTAACTTTTGCTATTTAAGCTGTCAAATCAGGCAATACAAGCCAGTAACTGAAAATGCAGTCAACAGGTTGTGGTTGGATTATTTTCGTAAAAATAACGCCGTAGTTATTTAATTAATTCTTATTTCAATCAAACTGTACGAATTATACCGAGTTTGGTTCATTCACTGCTTTTCTCTCAACTGTTTTCATGTTACAATGGGATCATAACTTACAACTAATGTCATTTGTTGTCTTGCTTGAAATAGTGTTTCCACCCAAATATATAGAATAATTCTCATACTGTATGTGGATCTTAAAGATGTCAAAACACTATCTCTCTCAAAAAGATGTAGTGTAACTATGTGAACTACATACAGTGCAGTTCTTACTAGGTCCTAATACATTGTTTTAGAGTGGATACATCTCTGGCATAAAAAAAGTACTGGAGTTTTACACATTGAATTAACACAGATCATGATCAGCAGCTCTTGCTCATTGCACTGATAGCACTTTTGTGTTTATCCAATACAGATGAAAGACGATTTAGTGTATACAGTATATGCATATATATGCATATATATATATATATATATATATATATACTCTCTCTCTCTCCTCGCTCCTCTCTCTCATATATAGAGAGAGAGAGAGAGAGAGAGAGAGAGAGAGAGAGAGAGAGAGAGAGAGAGAGAGAGAGAGAGATACTGTGTATATATATATATTTACCCTTATTTGAACTGGAGGGGCAGCTACAGTACACTTGATTGAAAAACTGTCTGTTTTTGTTATGTTTAATTTAATACTGAAATTATAACAAAAGGTGCAGCAGCCAGCAATAGGATTTGCTGTTGCCAAAGCACACGTATTGTATTGTACTAGAGGACTTCAACATTTAAAACTGCCGGAAAGTGTTCATTTAAAAGGGTAGGCTGCTTGAGAAGCTTTGTCAGCTGTGTTCATGCGTGTAAGCAAACAAGTTATCAATATCCATTTAACCAGATGCACTACGCATTTGGAATAATGGGGCGGATGCTTTACTAGACTGTTTCACTGGTACACCCTGACTTTAAGAATGTTCCTTCAGAAACAACAAAATGTGGAATTGTCTGGAATTCATGTCATTATTAATTCACAGCACTTGAATAGCTTGCTTAAGGCAAAGGCTTTTAAAATGGCACCGAACACAGGCATCCCGGTCCCATTGCCTCAGCCTGTTTCCCAGCTGATTGGTGTCGGCTCATTAGCATTGGCCGCGTTTCCTCAGATTAGCAGTAATTAAACTGTGAAATCGGGGTGATTGCCTTTAAGTCGAGACACCACATCAGGCTGTCAAGAGGAATCACTAGGGATAGATCAGAGGACCTGGCGCATCGCCGCTCACCCTCGCCACCGGAGAGAGGGAATAATAAGAGCGTCCAGTGTTTTCCCTGTCCTGTGGACACTCGGCAGACAGGCTTTGGAAGTGTTGTCATGACGATAACAGGAGCAAGAATAAGCCCCTGCTCCCACTGGTTGTGGTTAATGAAGATGATAATGAAAAATCATGCTGGCATTACTGCAATTTCTTTCCTGCAATGACACTTGTAACCTCATGCCTAATGACAAAACACAAAAGTGACAGTAATTATGCTTTGATGAATGGGGTAAAAAAGGCTTTAAAAACTATCCTAATACTAGATGCATGAGGCAGGTTAATAACAGCATTGTCCTTGAGTCAATTTGAAAACGGATGTTTGGTTTTCAGGCCAGGCTCGTTAGACAGTGTAGACTTAATATTCCCCTTAAAGGTTTGAGGAACTGTGTAGATATTGAAATCCATTATCCAACCCTTAATTAGCTATAGTCTAATTCCTACTGCCCTCCTTATCAATGTGCAGTTACATTTTTCCTTTCTAACATGTTTTCTTCATTTTGAAAACTCTCGCTGTTTCTTGGTCTGGTGTTTTCTGTGCTGCAACTTGCTGAAACTGTTGAAGAACAGAAGACCTGAAAGGGACACTGGCAAGTGTTTCTAAACTTAGTAGAAATGAACAATGCAGTGAGGCGGTGATGAAAGGTAATACTACAGGAAAACAGATTTCTTTGAGGTACAGCACTGCATTTTTTTTTTTTTTTAAATCAGTTTACGATAACTAAACTGTTCTTTAAAAAGTATTGGTAGAGATTTATAACAGCTGTGCTATTCAAATATTTTATAATGCAATTTGAGGGTATTTGTTTAAGTTGTACTGTTTATTATTATTATTATTATTATTATTATTATTATTATTATTATTATTATTATTATTATTTTTATTAGTAGTAGTAGTAGTATTATTAGTATTATTATTTTGCTTACCATGTTTACAGCTTCTAAAAGATGAGGTTTTTTTCTTGGTATTATATTTACTGCAAATAACAAATCTGTTATTTTTTCAACTCAGAATTCCTGTCTTTGAACTTTGCGGATGCATAATTTATTGTACCCATCTGTGAAAGCATCTTCAAAGTGCAAAAGCACACTACTGCCAAAATGTTAACCTGTGGGGTTCCATTTATCCATAGTAAACAACACACAGCCTGTACTTAAAGGGGCAGCAAGATATCGGTTTCGAAAATTAGGCTTGATGAGCTTTTCTCAACTGAGTACTTTTCAAATCAAGAATAGATTTTGTTTGTGGAGTGGACGAGTGCCCAAGCTTTGGTCACACAAGCCAGTTTTGTTGATGGCTACAAATCAGAGACATTTGTTGCTCACGGTTTGCCTTGTAAATATGGTGGTCACTCAAGAGAAAAGACACCTGTCGACAGGTTGGCACCATGCTGGCAGCAGAGTGATGCAAACCAATCACAATTCATGTGTTTGTCATGTGACTAAAACTTTCCACATCTTGATCTAGGCCTGCAGATGATTTTAAATCATTTTCAACTCCCTGTGGTGGATGGAAATGGGGCATGATTCAAACCAGGTCCCAGAGGTGAAGAGTAGTGTCCTGGGCAACATCATTGCCACCCCACCACCCAGTAATGAAATCAATAGTATCGGATTTGAGAAGCTAAAAACAATTTGTGAAAACGATTGGTTTGTGACTCGTTTGTGAATGACATCATGCACTATTTGTCATAAAGAGTTTGGAGCTATTCTGTGGGAGTGACAAGAAATGATTGTGGTGAATTATAGATCAAATAACCTCCAAAACATCCCTTTAGGAACTTGGCCCACAGTAAGATGCAGAGGTTTGCAATGAAGTAAATAACACATCTCATTGAGTGTGGCTCAGAAGCCTCAGAGAGTATGTATTTAAAACAGAGAAACAGAATGGCTTCCTTCCCAGCTCATTTCAATGGCAATGTCCTTTAACAGGAAGAAAGCACTTCAGGTGCCCTGTAGAAGTGCCAATATCTGAGCACACTTTGCTAAAGCAAAATAATGTGTGCAGTTTTTTCATGTCTATATTTAAAGCAGTTTCATATTTCTGTTCAATAATGTTTCACTTCTTATCATTCTTGTCCAGTACAAGCACATTCCTGTACAATAATAAATACATTAACACATAAGTTATATACCGCAACATGTTTTAAATGCTTTTTAAAAGGTCTTGAGTAATAACTCAACAAAAAAAAAGCAGAGGTCCAGAACAACTTTAATTGAGTTTGTTGTACAGCATTCACCAGGATCAACCTACCAAGAGGGGCCTGATTCTCACCATTTTAAATACGTCTTGTTTAAAACATCAGATATTATTTTTAGCCATTAAAGAAAACTGTTAATGTTATTGTATATGACCTGACACACTGTAGCTATAACATCATAACAGCCTTTGTTTATAATACCTATAGAGGCTTACTCTCTCAGGGTACCTGAAACATTTGTTTTTCTCTGTAAAAAAAAAATGGTGATTGTTCCAAAGTCCTTTTTTTAACGTTTGGTATCTGTGTAGCTCTGAAAACATTCCTAGTATTATTAGGGTTACCAGATTTCACTGGCGCCATAGCAACTCTGAAGCCGTTAAAATAACCCTATATAATAACACAATCATAATTAAAATGTAAACAGCGGGCGTATTT
>NC_054537.1:3729787-3777287 GCF_017654505.1 Polyodon spathula | reverse complement strand
GACCTGTCAGAGTTGATTGGCTGTTACAAGGTAAAGTGATCTTAAAATGAAGGTTTGAGTTGAAAATATATGGATCTTGACATATAGACAAGGACAGATTACTGTACATTGTTACAAAAAACAAACAAATTAGGGGGCACAAATATTCGGGAGGGGAACCAATATTCCTGAATATTTGTTCCTAGGTGGAATGAATATACGTTCCTAGGGGAACATATATTCTCTGACTCCGGGATAACCAGAGGTGAAAGGCTGATGCAATCCGGGGTGATTCTCTAGTGCTGGAAAATGCTTTTTTAAAAAAACCAAGCTGTTGTTTTCAGGGTAATGGTTGCTCATGAAAACTCATTAAACTCATGAACACGTGTGTTGTTACAGGAGTATGTTTTATGTTATATTTTGCAAGGGAATCGCTCTATTTGACTTACTGTTTGGTTAAATAAACAGAGATATTTCTACCAGTTCATGTCAGTTTTGAAAAAGGAATTTGCGATGCAATTTGATTGAGAATTCCACATCATGGATGAGCTACTGTACCTACAGTATGGCAGGGTCCCCTCAACACAAGCAGAGGCAATAATCTTCAGTGTAGGGTACAAGACCATTTGATTTATTTACACCAGTAGTTTTTATTAGTTGACCAAAAACAAAGTGAATACAATTGGATCATACACCTGACTTTACAGGTTGAATGAAATGTTATTGAAAATGTTTTATAGTGTGTTATCTTGTTAACGTTATGGTACTTTGACCTCAACCAAAATTGGTCATGTTATTTTTGACTATTTGCGTTATATAGACTATAATATATATATATAGTAGATATTCTATATATAATATATATAGTAATCTATATAATATCTATAATGGGAAAATAGATGGGCTTTAGTGAGTTGCTAGAAATTAATTCCATCTAGGGTTTCTGTGACGTCATAAACTACAAGGCCATAAAGTCAAGTAGCTTATAAACTGTCACAGAAACCTGAAGTGGAATTAATTTCCTTCAACTCACTGAAACCCATCTTTATTTTTAATAATACATGGATATTTGTATCTGTAAAAAATAAATGAAGGAAAGGCAATAAACAGCTGTTAAGGTACAAATTGCAAGTGAATTTAATGAATAACAATGTAAATTAAGTTAATATTAAAGAATCTTAAATAGAATGGTCTTTTTGACAATTCAGGAACAGTGAATTTTTAAGGAAAATGTGTTTCAATTGGGTATGCTTTTTATCTTATTTTTTAGTCTGTCAGAATCAAAGATTATTTGTCTCATTCACTTGGTTAGTGCTGACGTTGGTGGAGGATGATTGTAAATCTTTACAGAGACAGATTTGTTAAAAGTGCCCAAAAAACATGAATTGTAGGTGTTGTCGAGTGATTGAAAATTAGACATTTTGTGTTTGAAAGTAGTCTCTGGGTGCACATGAGTCAAATATTGATCAAAGGTTAAGTATAATCTTCTAGATGAATATGCTATTTTGACATCACTATTGTGTTATCATACCTTTTTTTTCAAATGACTCAGGATGCAGATATAGCCTTCATCCATGTATATATATATATATTATATATATATATATATATATATATATATTATCTATATATAGATATATATATAATATATACCCAGCAACAGTAAAAATGATTACATTGAATCTATGCTGTAGCACTCATATACTGAGGAGTTTGAAAAAATATGGAAAGGGTAAAGTAAATCATATACCAGTGTGCATCCTTTTTTTTTTTGTAAATCATAAAAAAGTACTTTGTAACGTTTGCCTTTTAACCCTCGTGTTTATTTTGGGTCTATGGACCCTACAGAGTTTCCTGTTGACAGTAGCGATAATTAGAATTATAGTTTTAGCATGGGATTTTACAGCTTGTGTTGCAGTGTTTCAGAGGAGACCTGTGCACCTAGCACTGCAATATTTATATTCTAAAATGGAATCTCTTTTATCAGCTCACATGCTGGCCCTCCACTCTAGTACACAGATCAATAAACAATGACTGTCCGTTTAAAGCTGCAGAGTCCCACAATTGTGCTGACCATTTTGTTGTTGAGAGTCCCTTTTGTTTACATTGCCCAACGTTACTTTCAGCAGTCATTCTGAATTGCCAGTAAATGAATGAATAATATTTTGGATACTGCTGCAAATGTAGTAACGATTGGGCAGTATAATCTGTATTTGAAGACGGGCACCAAGAGATTTAGTCAGCAAGTGGTGCAGCTAACCAGTTGTTCTGCATTCATTTATGTAGGACAATACCATACCGTTTGCTTTTATTTAGCGCTTTTCATGTGAAGCATCCCAGGAGCTTCACTATCACATAAAAACATTTTAAAACTCGAAAAAGCCATTGGCTAATCAATCCAGTTGAAAAATAGACTAACTCAACCAAACCTGTTTTGAAATGTGATTTAAAAGACTGGACTGTGCCGGCATTCCTGATATGACTCGGGACGCAGTTCCAGAGTCAGGGAGCAGAGCAGCTGAAGAACCCCTTGCCCCTGCTGATTTTACACCACTTCTAAGAACTACCAAAATTCAGCGTGTGATCTCAAGGTGCGACCAGGAGCATGTGGTGCCAACATTCCTTGTAAATATAAAGGCTCAAAACCATGAAGGCCTTATAGGCAGTAAACAGCATTTTAAAACCAGTCCTGAATTAATAGGAAGCCAGCTCAGTGATTTAAGAATAGGAGAATAGGTTGTGAATGACGTGTGCGTGTCAGCACAGCATTTTGAACCAGCTGTAGCTGAAATATTTTCGATTCGGGAAGGCCAGCAAACAAAGCATCTCTAAATGCCTGTTATAGGTGTAGTGCATCTTCTTTTAAAGAATGCTGGACTGTGATGCTGAATGAGTCTTAGAGATTGATTCGATCAACATAACCCACCACAGCAGTATTTTGTTAGAGCATCTTACAGCATTATTAGAGCATTTTACCCTGGATTGCATCGTAGGATTGCCCTTAAAAAAATTCTGGGTGATGCAGTCGAAGGAGATTCCCTAGTGCTGTATGATACTAAGTGAATTGTAGCTTGCTGTCTGTTAGTAGTGGTAATTTAAGATTGAGAGATACAAGAGGCTGTGATTGAATTTGTTACAAATTAAAACAACACCTTCAATTGACTTTCAAGAATCAGTTTTTACAATTTACAAATTTAATTCTAATTACATTTAAAATTGAACTGATTGTTGAATGTTGATCTAATATTAGTTTTAAACTTTGCAAGTGTTTTTTTTTTTTTAAATGAAAGAAATCTTATCTTGAGATTTAAATATAAAGTGGTTTTATACCATGACTCACTGCTTAAGTCATCCCAGTGGTTAGCAGTTACCACGGCTTTCTCCCTGTGGGCATTTAAAATAGTTACAGGTTTCAATTTGAATCTGCAGAATACCCAGAAAACCATCTTATTCTAAAGGTGTATGCACGTTTAATCTGGCTAATCTTAAACTTCATAAATTCAATGACAAACATTTTGAAGATTAAGCCCTGCATGTATTAAACTGCACTGCTTGAATTACAACAATAAATGTCTTTGAATAAGATGTTGTTACATTGAGTTGGTGGCTGTGTTTACAGTGACTTTTCTAAGGTATGTTAGAGTATACCGTAATGTTGTCACGCACTTTGTTTATTTGTTATAAAGTGGTATGACCCAAATGGGGGTTCCTGGCTGTTTTGGCTTGATAAACTGTGTACCATACCATTCACAACATCCATATGGTAGAGACAATAAGAATAATTCTTCATATAACTGCGACTAGAACACAGAGAAATCTCAAAATTACAGACTTGTCTTAAAGGTGTATTTATTTAAATACTCTTGCAGTTTTAATAACGTGTTAAAGAAACACAGTTCCCTTACTTACAAGGAATAAGCTTATTTTACCCCCGAAATTGTATAAAACTTAATTATTTGCTGATCTACTTTTACCTTTAATTTAATAAAATAAGTAGCTTAATTGGAACTGTAGATTCTAATTATACAGTAGAAATACATTGCCATTTAAATACATACAAAATAGCACTATGATGTTGCCAGTTGTTGTTTTCTTTCACACTTATGATCCGCTATCAGCCAGCGTCTTGACATGTAGATCAGCCAGACATAAAGAAAAGGTCTTACCAAAAGAAAATATATTGTGTATATGTTTTCACTTTGAATGTATTCAGTGAGCATTATCACTTTTCACAAAGCCTGTGAAAGGGGTTCTCATCTCAGGACTAGTACAGATTCTGCTGTTATTATCACTTTTAACAAAGGCTGGGAAAAGGGTTCTCATCTCAGGACTAGTACAGATTCTGCTGTTATCTCTTTTAACAAATACTGTGAAAGGGGTTCTCATGTCAGGACTAGTACAGATTCTGCTGTTATTCTCTTCTCCACACGTTTGATCCAGTCTCTTTATTTTAGGAATCCTTCACGTGCCCCCTGTCAATAAAAGATAGACAGCATTTTAAGAAGCTTTCCTTGTTTATGGATATACACAAGCTGTGTTTAGCTTGTCGTGCGCAATCCTGTTTCTGAAGAGCCATCACATAGATTAGCAGCTGACACAAAAAATCTTTCAAAGCCAATCAATCTGTCATGTCTGTGCTAGCTAATCACCTTTATCAAGTATCTCTTAGGCTGGAATAGTGGCACATGGGGTTAAAATCAATCGCGCCTTTGTGTAGATTGAGGGATACACACTGCGAAAATGAACCCCTTCTTTAGCAAGCGAATGTAATCATGGAAACTATTAAATGATGAGCCCATTATCTGTCTACTTGAAGAAAAGCAAATCATACCAAGGTATGGCTTTCAGTACGTCGTCTCTGATATCTGACCTAATAAAAAATGTCTATCTCTGATTAATGAGCAGTACTGTAGTTTATCAGGCATCTCCAGGAAAAGAAAAATATAAAATACCTCCTGGGTGTTGTTTTTTCCTACTGTTTGATTCAGCTGAAAAACAAAAAAAGCATGTGTGCTTCTCGAATTGTCCACTGCCAGAGCTGTACTGGGCTGCTGTGTAAAGCACTTTGTGGTATGTACGTGGAGCATTGGGTAACTTCTTGAAGGATTCAGCCCCTTACTAGCCATTTGATTGCATTGTCTTCCACGTGGCAGGCATCCATTAAGATTCCATCAAAATATAAAGAACTATCTGAATGAGAAAAATATAAATGTATGATTCTGCTTTGTAAAAAGCGCCCTGACATTACTGAAACTTTAATATTTTTAACATCAGGGGATCCAACTGATGCTAAAATCATAATAGTGCTGTTTAAGAGACCTGCTCACAAAGGTTTTGTTTTACATAATCGTGATACACGTATTGTATTTCTCTGAACATGTCGGTATTTAGGTGTGTGCCTGTTTTTACAAGCTAAAAAGAGTAACAATATAAATTTCTAGATTTACAAAATAGCCAATAAATTACCATTATTATTATGTGTTTATTTAGCAGACGTCTTTATCCAAGGCAGCTTACAGAGACTAGGGCGTGTGAACTATGCATCAGCTGCAGAGTCACTTACAACAACCTCTCACCTGAAAGACGGAGCACAAGTGACTTGCTCAGGGTCACACAGTGAGTCAGTGAGTGAGCCAGGATTTGAACCCGGGACCTCCTGGTTACAAGCCCTTTCCTTTAACCACCAGATAACACAGCATGTTGCATGTGAATAGAATACAAAAAAATAATGTAAAAAATGTAACCCAATATCAAGCTTAATCTGGTACAATCAGACATTGCCTTCAAATGCAGTTTGTATTTGCTAAAACAAGCTTATTTTCCTGTTCTCAGATGTCAGGCTTGTTAAAACAGGAATATGTAGAAATTACACATTTAGACGGATTGGTATTCTGCAAAATGTAGAATGGAGGCATGCAGAATAAATTCATTTTGCATGTTGGTGACACTGATTTTCTGTGGAACTGGTGCTTGTTCAAACTTATTGCTGGTATTTAATCAGCCAGTATTTGTACCTGTATTCGTAAATGCAAAAAGAACTACATGCCAATGATAAAGGTACAAACAATCCTGCACTGTTTAAGCAAATAAATAAATAAATACTGCAGAAAATGTGCAAGCTACTCAGGGGCACCAGGGAGCAGTGTGTTGTATTTGATTTGATGTTTTTTTTCTGTTTTTAAGTCATTATCATTTTTTTATTTCCTTAAATACTATAATTATTAATTATCTGTTAAGTAAGAAACAAAAATATCTTTAAATAATCTGATACTCACATGTATATGAATAGCGAACACCATATCAATTTGCTGGTTGAACACATAGGTACATGAAACACCATATACTGTAGAAGCCAAATTACTAATTATGTAACAAGTTAGCTCAGCTACTCTGTTCTACCTAAATGGCTTTTGTTCTCATCCATTATTAATCCAGGATACTTGGTAGAAAAATGAGCCTTTTTTATTATTATTTGCCTTCAGAGATAAAAAAAAGGTATACTCTAGGTTTGGACAAAGATAAGAAACCACCTGCTGAATTAGCACAAATGGGATGTCCATACAAATTTATACAAATGACATCGCTGGCATGTATGCATTCCATAATATTTCATGTACTGTAAAAGAAGCATCACTCTGTTGCATTCAGTTTCAATCACAATGTGCATAACAGCATCTATTGAGGAATTAGTTGAACTTGTATAATGCCAGCATACCCCAGTAACAAAAACACATATTATAACATACAACTGGCAAGAGCCTTCTACTGGCCTTCCAGGTATTATTATTATTATTATTATTATTATTATTATTATTATTATTATTATTATTATTATTATTATTAGTAGCAGTAGCAGTAGAAGCAGTAGTAGCAGTAGTAGGGTTATTAGAATACTGGGTAGCAGGAAATGTGGGCGAGTAGATGAATCTATTGTAGATTTACCAGCAGTGCTGAATTATGTTGGTTTGTTTTTTGGGTGATACACAGAACCTGCAGTTAATTCACAGTGTGTCCACCCTGTACCAGTGTACCGGTGTCTGGCTGTTCTTTTTTGTTTGCTTTGAAACTCACGTAACAAGCTGCAACCCTCGTGAATCTGTATCTGTTCTCTATGGGTTGTTTCTTTTCACGCTTTTTTTTTTGTTGGCCAAATTAGGGCTGCACTGGCAGTGTGGTTCTTCGACCCAGTCTGAAAACCGTCTTGTAGACTCAGTTTAAGAAAGGTGAATGATATTAGTAGTTATGCAAGGCCAAATTGGAAGACTGAGAGAAGCATACTCTGCCTATTTAATATCAATTGGTCATTTTAATTTTGAAGGAGAGTTTCTCCCTCTAAAAGAAACTACATATAACTACATGCCATTTATGGCTGATAATTTGTGTTCAGATGATTCATTGATGCTTCCTGATGTACAACGAAGAACTGTGTAAATCAGTATAAAAAGTGCACTTCTGTTGTATAACAAATGTCTTTATAAAGTGATTCCGTATACCATGAATGGAATAAATGTGTTGGTAGAGATTAAATTGCCTCAAAAGTGCAAGGTAATTGAACAAAATTAAGTATGTGGTGTGCTGTGTGATTTATGCTTTAAAAGCTTTTTAAGTGCTCTGGCTTTTCTTTTCCGTACCATATCGTGGATCGTTATTTCCGTGTTACCTGTTTGACAATGTGGGCAATAATCCTTACATGATCCGTGCACTGGAGCTTTGAAACAGACTTTAAAGTTAAAAGTTGTCAATATGTTAACAATAATGTAACACTGTGTTTAAACAGTTCTAGCAGCGTGGGGGAACGCATAACGCTGTGTTTAAACAGTTCTAGCAGTGCGGGGGAACTCGTAATGCTGTGTTTAAACAGTTCTAGCACTGCGGGGGAATGTGTAACGCTGTGTTTAAACAGTTCTAGCAGCGCGGGGGAACACGTAACGCTGTGTTTAAACAGTTCTAGCAGTGCGGGGGAACACGTAACACTGTGTTTAAACAGTTCTAGCAGCGCGGGGGAACGCGTAACACTGTGTTTAAACAGTTCTAGCACCGCGGGGGAACCTGTAACACTGTGTTTAAACAGTTCTAGCAGTGCGGGGAAACGTGTAACACTGTGTTTAAACAGTTCTAGCAGTGCGGGGGAACACGTAACACTGTGTTTAAACAGTTCTAGCAGTGCGGGGGAACGTTGAACACTGTGTTTAAACTGTGTTTAAACAGTTCTAGCAGTGCAGGGGAACACGTAACACTGTGTTTAAACAGTTCTAGCACCGCAGGGGAACACGTAACACTGTGTTTAAACAGTTCTAGCAGCGAGGGGGAACGTGTAACGCTGTGTTTAAATAGTTCTAGCAGTGCGGGGGAACGTGTAACGCTGTGTTTAAACAGTTCTAGCAGTGCGGGGGAACTGAACACTGTGTTTAAACAGTTCTAGCACCGCGGGGGAACACGTAACACTGTGTTTAAACAGTTCTAGCAGTGCGGGGGAACGTAACGCTGTGTTTAAACAGTTCTAGCACCGCGGGGGAACGTGTAACACTGTGTTTAAACAGTTCTAGCAGCGCGGGGGAACACGTAACACTGTGTTTAAACAGTTCTAGCAGCGAGGGGGAACGTGTAACACTGTGTTTAAACAGTTCTAGCAGCGCGGGGGAAACGTAACACTGTGTTTAAACAGTTCTGTGTAACACTGTGTTTAAACAGTTCTAGCAGCGCGGGGGAACGTGTAACACTGTGTTTAAACAGTTCTAGCACCGCGGGGGAACACGTAACACTGTGTTTAAACAGTTCTAGCACCGCAGGGGGTAACACTGTGTTTAAACAGTTCTAGCAGTGCGGGGGAACGTGTAACACTGTGTTTAAACAGTTCTAGCAGCGCGGGGGAACGTGTAACACTGTGTTTAAACAGTTCTAGCAGTGCGGGGGAACGCGTAACACTGTGTTTAAACAGTTCTAGCAGTGCGGGGGAACGTTGAACACTGTGTTTAAACAGTTCTAGCAGCGCGGGGGAACGTGTAACACTGTGTTTAAACAGTTCTAGCAGTTCCGCGGGGGAACGTGTAACACTGTGTTTAAACAGTTCTAGCAGCGCGGGGGAACGTGGAACACTGTGTTTAAACAGTTCTAGCACCGCGGGGGAACGTGTAACACTGTGTTTAAACAGTTCTAGCAGTGCGGGGGAACGTGTAACACTGTGTTTAAACAGTTCTAGCAGTGCGGGGGAACGTTGAACACTGTGTTTAAACAGTTCTAGCACCGCGGGGGAACACGTAACACTGTGTTTAAACAGTTCTAGCACCGCGGGGGAACCGCGGGGGAACTGTAACACTGTGTTTAAACAGTTCTAGCAGTGCGGGGGAACGTTGAACACTGTGTTTGAACAGTTCTAGCAGCGAGGGGGAACGTGTAACGCTGTGTTTAAATAGTTCTAGCAGTGCGGGGGAACGTGTAATGCTGTGTTTAAACAGTTCTAGCAGTGCGGGGGAACGTGTAACACTGTGTTTAAACAGTTCTAGCAGCGCGGGGGAACGCGTAACACTGTGTTTAAATAGTTCTAGCAGTGCGGGGGAACGCGTAACGCTGTGTTTAAACAGTTCTAGCAGTGCGGGGGAACGTGTAACACTGTGTTTAAACAGTTCTAGCAGCGCGGGGGAACGTGTAACACTGTGTTTAAATAGTTCTAGCAGCGCGGGGGAACGCGTAACACTCTGTTTGAACAGTTCTAGCAGCGCGGGGGAACGTGTAACGCTGTGTTTAAATAGTTCTAGCAGTGCGGGGGAACGCGTAACACTGTGTTTGAACAGTTCTAGCAGCGCGGGGGAACGTGTAACGCTGTGTTTTTCAGAACCCTGTTACTTACTCTATAAAACA
Source organism: Polyodon spathula (assembly GCF_017654505.1). Taxonomy (NCBI): domain Eukaryota; kingdom Metazoa; phylum Chordata; class Actinopteri; order Acipenseriformes; family Polyodontidae; genus Polyodon; species Polyodon spathula. Next base: position 3,767,450 of record NC_054537.1, on the reverse strand, counting down.
GTGCATCAGTTTTCAAACCGGGCCCATAATAATTTAAACAATATTATTATTATTTTTTCTTATCCCTGCACATTCTTAAAAAAAATAAATAAATAAAAACTATGGAAAATTGGAAGGAAAAAATCCTCATCAAAACATTTTTTTTTTTTTTGGACGGCTGTTTATGTTGTTTTCTGGGAACAGCACACATACGGTAGTAGCTTAAAAGAAGTGGCTGGGTAGTCTTTTGGGAAATGGGATATTGCAGCTCTAAGCTGTACCTTGCTGTGGCTCCTATTCTGTTTGTCAATGTGCAGCCCGGTGCTGTGTGAAAGGACTTGTTTTGTCCCTGGTCAGGCCTGCCATCTCCAGCTGTCACACAGAGAAACAATAGAGGAACGCGGGAGGAGGGGGACTGAATAGAAAGATAAACTGAAGAGCCCTCCCAAGATTTGTCATCTGCATTTGACAGGATCTCCTTCTTTTCTCCAATTTTTCTATTCCTGCTTTCGTTAATCCTGCCTGTCCTGTTTGTTGCAGCTGTTACCTTCCACAAGATCATTATATCTCACCAATAACTAATTACAAGTGTTTACTATTTTCTACGCTTCCTGCCGTTATTAAGGATTTTTTGTATTTTATTTTATTGCTTTCGTGTTTACCTTCAAGACATAATGGCTAATGTTCCTTTGGCGAAAGTAAATGTTGTGCCTTATATTTGTTATTCCACCTTTAGATACTTAAACAAAAATCAGATGTACAGGATAATGTTTATTCAAAGAACAATTTTATTTTGTAATTGGTTTTATTGCAAGCATGCATAAAACAAGAAAATATATCGAAACTACTTTGGAGAGCTCAGTGAAAACAAAATAAATGTATACAGTATATTTCATTTAGGAAAATGAAATATATTGTTAATGAAAGACTGCATGCATTCACAGATGAAAGCAGCAGAATACAGTGCTCTTTTCATAGAAGCAAGCCTCAAAGCCCTAAACAGTTCCAACCGAAAAACAGGGAATTGTGAGGGAAAAAAGGATTTCAAATCGTTTATCTGGCTTCATTTCATCAGTTGGTTCTTTTTTATTTCCCTAGCTTTCAAATTCTCTCGACGCAAGCCTTATTCTTTTATAAGCGAGCTCCTACTCTGCACATAGCAATTCACTAAAAAAAAAAGAGAGAAAAAGAAACCCCAAGCAGCTTTACAAATGAGTGACAAAACCAAAGTCCATCCATATTCCCACTTCACCAAGGCTTTATTAACAGCCAGGCCTCCTTATCCAATTGCTGTCAGCAACATGTGGAGGCATCGCTATAGCAACCAGTGGATGTGACATGTGGTGCAGACAGGGACTCTGGGGCTGGTGGATATAAGGAGGGGCTCAGACCTACACTTTTGTGATCACAAAAAACATCTACCCTCCTTTTCACTTTCACATGATCGCTCGAGGGACTAGGTAGCAGCCTTCAGCAGAATTTTAAGCAAGGTTAAAACCTGGCAGGCTTTTTTTCTGTTTTATATTTTTTTGGTCAGATCACGGCAAGCAACTACTGCCTTTGTTTCTGCTGAAGTGGATGGGAGGCTGTTAACTTTTAGGTTCAGGAAAAGGATTCAGAACAGGTTACACATCCTGCTAGAGCTGCCGACGGCATTGCTGAACAGAACGGCTTATAACAGAACTTATGGGAAAAGGAGACTGTATTTTTAAAAAGGAACAGAATCAGGCATTGCATAATGGATTTAGGTAAATATATACAGTCATATTTGCTACAGTGTTTTCTTGTCTTTTTTTATTATGCATATGGGGGGGACACCTAACAGCTGTAAGAAGGTACATTTCAACTCTTAGTTACTCCTCATCTGGGCATCCGTGAGGCTTTAGAAGGAATTTAAATGAGAAATATAATGTTTTACTTTGTAAGAGGATCAATATTTTAAGTTTGATATTGATTTAATGGTGTATACTGAATTTGAGTATGACACATACATCACAGTAAGTACAAAGGTTTTATTATTATTATTACTATGATTAATATTATTATTTTTATTATTAGTAGTAGATGTAGTAGTAGGATCCATTTCAAGAAATGTATTTTTAGCACTCTTTCTTTTTTTGTGTGTGTACTTATTTTTTTCGACGGTGCATTTGAATGCTGTCCTAGCACACCTGGGTAATAAAGCATAGCCGGGGCCTTGCGCTGGAGAGGTGCTGCAGCAGCTTCGATACTCATGGAGGGTCCCAGAGATCAATGTGTTGTATTGTCCTGCGGTTAGCTTTGTAGCATGTGTACAAATACGATGAATGCTGCTTCTTACTGGTTAACTTACTGATCGATAGGCTCACCATTAGAAAAGTGAATCATGGTTTCTGCATTAGCTGGAGGGACAGACAAGTTTTTTTTTTTTTTTTTTTTTTTTTTTTTTTAAATAAGTTCCTAAATTAAATATTGGAAACCTGTTCTGCATTTCACCCATGCCTTAACTAAAGAACCAGTTTCTCTAACGTATGTTGATATGTGAGTTTATTTCAAATACAGTGGAAATAAAACACGTCATTATTTGTAATTCTGTATATGAAAAGTGATATATTTAAAGGAAAAGCTAGGAAGTTAGCACAGTGGGATCAGTTTAATGTGCTTCTTGAGAAAAGTTCGCTACAGCGCGTAAAGCAAGGCTTTCACTCCACTGAACAGAGTATTGTAAAGCTTCCTTAAATACAATAGTATACTCTGCATTGAGCATTGTTTCCATTAGATAAACAAACCTGTCACCTGGCTACTTAAGAGAAGATGCAATGTGAAACAAATATAGTTGGTTTGATTATAAACTGGATAATGTGAAATCAGAGCACACAGTGCAGTAAGATTGTATTTCCTAATAGACAAGGAATCCTTCCTTTTTTTTTCTTCTTGTTTTTGCTTTGCATTGTTGTGATTCAAAAGCACTCATATGTGCAATCATGGTTTTGCTGTAGCAGGATAATTATAGTCTTACTACAACAATTAATAAAAAAGAAAGATAATTTCCTGAGATTAAACATATTATGCACATTTAATAATATATTTCAGTGTGAAAATAATATATGATCCTGAACCTACTAACAAAACATAATAACAATATATTACTTTTATTACATTTTTATTATATATATATATATTATTATATATATATATATATATATATATATATATATATATATATATATATATATATATATATATATATATATATATATAATAAAAACAGGAAAGCTAGACTATAAATTAAATAGAAATTCAGGGCTGTTTTAGACCTCTTTAGCTTTTATGAAATGAAAATATGTTTTATAAATTATTTTGAGGGTGAAATTATTCCATCCTCACTGCATTAGAAATATTAAAAATGATTAACTTTAAAAATAAACATCTTTATTGTATTAAATTGTGCATTGGAGTCAGTAAAAACAATTCAAAGCAGGCAACATGATACTAAATCTACTCCCATTACTGTAGTGTCTAAAAACAAAACAGCCCCTGTATTAAAAAAATGAATATTCTGCCTTTTAACAATAAGGTGGTGTGTGTGTGTGTGTGTGTGTGTGTGTGTGTGTGTGTGTGTGTGTGTGTGTGTGTGTGTGTGTGTGTGTGTGGACCCCAGATTTGTAATCCTGTTAGGAAAGGGATACTGCAACTTTTCCAAAGCTTTGTGGTTCCCGAGGTTGTGGAAAGATCACTGTGTCCTCACAAATGAATAGACCGGTGCCTCTTGCTGTGACCTTTCTCAATGATTTGAATAAGCCAGAGCTCCACAAATCCATCTGCCCTTTGTCTTTTGTGAATTTCGTTAATCCTTCATACCCCCACGTCAAGTGAACACATGCCTTTCAATACCACTGTCTCGGCAGATTTCAATTTTAAAAAGTGAAACCATTAAGTCTGACCTGACTTCAGGTGATAAATTGACATGGTTTGGGGGAGGAATCAGCACAAAGTAAAGGCCTTTAGGGTAATGCTAAAGAAACTGCTTGCTGCTCCATGGAGCCATAAGCTCTATTTTGTGATAGGTGACAAAAGCCAAAACAAGGCACAAAGGACACATTCCTTAAAGTGCAAGGGCTTGGCTGGCTGTAAAAGATAAAATAATATTAATAATGATGATGTTCCCTACTGGTACTTAAAGTTCATAAAACCGTAGGCCAAATGCTCCTGCCTTTCCAGGTTCGCTAATCTTTCTTCATTAGGGAAGAAGTGATGGTCCATATTGAAATTAAGTTGAAATGCGGCCCCAATTTCTAGGTCGCACTCCTTGAGAAAGCAGAGTAAGAGAAATGCAAATTCACTCGTTGCATGCTTTTGATGTTTGGAGCTTTGAGCTTTGTGACAAAATTGTAATTTTCTGTTCTTGAACTGAATAAAACTTAATTGGGGAGTATACAAAAAAAAGCTGCATTGGGCAGCTGGCGGGGTGTATGGCCAATGGTAATCTCAGTGAATTGTATCTGGTTTTTTTGTTGGTAAACTGCTTTCAAGCGAACATGATTTAGATTTCAGTTGAAACAGAGTATTTGTAAAAAGAGATTACTGAAACAGTAAAGGGTGCATGTATGCTTTTTAAAGTGATAGGGGACGAGAAGCAGTGTTTCAGCTTCAGTTTGCCTTCATGAATTTGGAAATTTGCAAGTACAATTTCATCTGGACAGATGAACAATAGGTTTCTTTCGCATAAAGGGAGTTTTCTCTCCTTGTTCCAAATGACAATGCCTCGTATTTTGGATAGCTTTTGAAAAGGACTCAGTGATGTGGAGGGTTCATACATGATTATCTCTGCTTGAATCGCCACGTTCACCAAAAATAAAATCCATTTGAAATTGCTGCTGTCCCTATAAAATCACAATTTGAAGCTCCCATTTCAAAAAGCAAAAAAGTCAAGCTTTTAATAAACACGTTTATACGGCATACAAGGCGTGTTTTTTCCTCTATATATTAGAACTAATTTCCTTTGAGAAAACAATATTGCAATGTAGTGCTGGATTAAATATAAGAATGAGAAAAGGACAGAATATTTGTACAAATGTCATATGTGTTGCTGTGGTATTTGTATGTGGTGCTGAAAGACATAGCTGTATTTTACCTAACAGGAGAACTGTAATGAGGCCATTTATGTATGTATTTATTTATTTTTAATAATTTATTTATTATTTCATTGAAAATGTAGTTTACAGCCCATTTTGCTGCAATTTTATATATATATATATATATATATATATATATATATATATATATATATATATATATTAGCTCAAAAAGCCAGCTGCCCAACGTTTCGATATGTTGTACATATCTTTCTCAAGGGAGCCTGTGTTTGAATCAAAACATTGGAGGTATTTATTTATAGGTGTTTGACGGCATGACAACTACTTGTTATTGTTTATATTCAAATCCATGATTTATTCTTACATGATGTAATGGTGTTCTATATGTGACATCACTTTTACTTATATCTTTAAATCTATATTAACTCTAATTAACATTATTTTATATAAACTTATATTTATATTATCATGCAATGCTGGCTCTGAGGATCAGCCTTGATATGGTCTCCCCAGCGCATCAGCATGCACAACTTTTGAATTAATTTTGTTTATTTAATTATTTTTAACTTTTATATATTTATTGGAATTAATTAGTTCATTCTTTTCTGTTGAGTCCCGCTGGCATAATTGTGTTCAGTCTGTTTATCCATTGACTTTTTTTTATTCTTCTATATGTGGCATTATCTAATTTTAGCTGTTCTAATACTAAAAACCTTACATCATTTATGTCACGTCCTTGACTGGTGAAGTGCTGTACTGTTGGTTCATTCATTTTTTTTAATATCTAATTAATGAAAGGTGGTTCCGAATTATTTTATATAAAGTTGTTCCAGTCTCTCCAACATATTTTATTTCATCACATTTTTCACAGGCTATTCCATAAACAACATTGCTATTTTTACAGTAGGTATTAGTTTTTAATGGATATGTGGTGTTCTTATGTTTAATTATATTTCTACTTTTGTCTATGTATTTACAAACTTTACATGCATTAGTGCAAGTATTTGTAGAACCTATTCTGTCAATTATTCTTTTATGTTTACTGTGAACTAGAATATTATAGAATATTATTTGTGTACTGGTACTAGTATAGTTTTGTGCATTGTTTCAACAAATACTATTAGGATAACCAAATCTATTTAAAGGGAAATAATTAATTGTGGAAACATGAGTCGGATGAATATTGAGCTGAGCATTATGTTGTTTTTTTTTCAGTAAAATGATGTCATTCTCTTGAAGCCGACAAGCCTGTTTAAAGAATATTGCTACTGCACTAGCATAGCGCACAGTTCTGTCCTTTCTGTCCATTCAATTACAAGAACACTGTTATAGTGTAAAGGCTTTACAGACGATATAGACTTCACTGTTAAATCTGGAAGACATTGAAAATGTATGTATTCTGAATAATCACTGCATAACCTGTATATTCACCTGCTGTAAGGTTGAGATTACAAAACATGCATCTATAGACAGAGGAGGTGTTTTGAACATAAAGGTAACCGTGCTTCGTGAATTTTTACGGTGTGTTAGCCTGGCAGAACGGTGGGTTAGCCAGACAGAAGACTGCACTCAGTTCTTTCAGGCTGGTAGCTAGAAAATAGAGGCCTCGCAGTAAATTAAAAAAGCTCTTATTAATATTCTTCGCTTTAACAATTCCGGTATGAGACATTTAAAAAAAAAAAATTCACAAAAAAAAAAAAAAAAAAAAAAAATGGTGCTCATATCCCCTCATTGTAGTGTTTCAGTCAAACAATTTGTGTAGCACAGTCAAACCCAGCTTCTGTAATTAAAAAGTGAATGAAGTAAAGCAGGCTTGGTTAATGGGTTCTGTTTGCTGCTGCCAGGCAGGTTGAATCAGCTAGCATAGTGTCCAGTATACACAGTACAGAAGCATAAAAGACTCTGTATAGGGGAGACAGGCTCTGGATATGCCCTTTAAAGAATGGTGGGGTAAGCATCAGTGCATTCAAATTAATACAGTATAGTAAAACATATAATGGTCCTCATAGGGATGTCCTATAAATACCAAGATGTTAAGACCCTTTTTATACTGTGCAGTACATTACTCAAACAATAAAGACAACTGGTAAGACAATATCCCATGATATCACTGTAAGCAAAGAATTAGACAACGTGGACTGAAGTAACATGCCTTTTCTTTTAATGGCACATATATATGTGTGTGTGTGTGTGTGTGTGTGTGTGTGTGTGTGTGTGTGTGTGTGTGTGTGTGTGTGTGTGTGTGTGTGTGTAATGGGCTTAATTAAAATAAAACATATTTAGACCGCACCTTTTTCAAAACGAGTTCTTCATCGAGTGAAAGTGGGTTTGAGACTAAATAAAGTGAAATTATATTTCCTGATTATGCAATTCTGCTTGGAGAGAGAGAGAGAGAGAGAGAGAGAGAGAGAGAGAGAGAGAGAGAGAGAGAGAGAGAGAGAGATGGGGATACATGAGCATACTGCTGCTGTGAACACAGGTTTGCCTTTCAAGGGGTATTCTATCTGGGTGAATAACAGGATATTCAGCCACACATGCATTTCAAAACAATTGTGTGCAGCTTAGTCCTGTCAATCCACCTCCTGGGGCTTACAATCTTCTGCTGAACCTTAACCAAGCAGGACCATCCTAGAGCCTCAATCAAGCCATGTTTCCATTAACTTGGGCCTGGGCAATCGCTAATCAAGTGGATTGAAGGCACGGAGGCTCATTAATGACATGCATTTACAGTTAGGTAATTGCTTGGGGGCCTTTATGATGTCAAGATAAAACAGACCAATACGTCCCAATAAAAGCCACTGTGTACTTTGTGTAAGACAGAGCAGAAAATAGGAGTTGTCTGACTGAATGCAAAGCGTACAATTACCTTTGGAACAGGGGGGGATAATGAATAGCCTATGCAGCCATTCAAAAGGGGGAGGTCCTTTTTTGTTTTTGTAACCAAGTGAAAATAGGATGGCAGATTTTCTCACTATGTTGTTTGTTGTTGCTAAAATGCCTTTATAACTAAACTAATGAGATTAGTGAACAATGGCTAAATTATCGTATGTCTTCAAGGAATGACTGTCATTTTTTTAAACGTTTAAATCTGCAAAGAAAGTGTGAGACAACAAACAAACAAATATATTATTCAATGATTCATTAGGCAGTACCAGTATATAGTTTCTCTAGAGTACAGGCTAATTTAGATGACTGAAAATCATGTTGGGTTTTTGATTAGACTGCACAGTAGGTTATTTTAATCTGCTAAAATGAGTTGTCGATTAACACCATCTTTTTTCCTTTTTCCTTTAGAAGAGCACATTGAAGTTGCTGCCCCTCAGATCAGAGAAGGAGGACTCTACAAAGTTCTTCGTTCTCACAGTTATCACGATTGTTTGCATCGTTGGAATCCTCGTGGGTTCTGGAGTTGTGTATTGCCTGCGCCATCGCTCTCACCACAAGCTGAAGGAAAAGCTCACCAGGCTGGGGAGCGACGCTGGCTCAGATGCCACTGCCGCCTATCAGGTGAGATGACGTTATGTGCAAAAGCCAATTCTGAGCATTAACGAGTGCGTGACGAAAGGATCCCCGCTCCTTTGATAACTCCTTGCAAGTGATAAACAGTGAAAGGAAGGGAGCTGTTTGGACTGCTGCATCACGGCACTGCTGGTGACTCTCGTGTGAGATGTGAAATCCTGTGCTTTATTGATCACTCACTAATTAGATGACATAGCACTTTCTAATCTGTTTGCTGTTAAACACACTGTACCTCATGCCTGGTAGAATCGATTTTCAGGTATTCATTTCCTAATTGCCTGACTAGAAACAAATCATATTAGAGTGGCAGATGTATGAACAAGGGGCTTTTCTACATTTCAGTTGTTTGTTTTTTTTAGAATCATCTTCACTTTGCTGATACATGTATTGAGAGTAAACTGGAACATTTAGTGTAGATTGCTAAGTGGAGTATTTTATGAAAGGCATACTAAAATAGACTCTGTTTGCCATGTCTCTTTCTTTTTATTGCAATTCAAATACAAAAACAATCCAATAAAATTCATACTTGGCTGGTATGATTTAGGCCTGTGTTGACATTAGTCAAACCTAAATACAATATTTAAAAATACATTATTTAAATATTTAATTTAATATATTCCATTTTAGGCAGTTCACATTCATGTAATGTATTGTGTGTGGTTCATTTTGTTAACAGTTATCTTTCTATGAAAGGGTTATGAATTAAAGAGTAAATTAATAAAGTATATTTAACAGTTTTTGTAAAAGGTATAAACTACATCCATTTAAAATTCTGTTGCTCGCTATGATAATCAACAGGACTGGTGACAATTCTAATTAATAGAATCCATAATTAAAACCGTGACTTTGTTTAAGTTTCATTGACTGACCTTTCTGCCATTCCTCCTGGGGGAACCATGGATAAATGGATATTGATTTTATAATGAGCTCCGATGTGTTTAATAAGGAAGCAGTCCTTACTGTACACCCAGTAAAGGGTATGTTGCACTTTTCTGCAGACCTTACGGTAAATCTATATCTTTATGTTAGTCTTAACCAGGATAGACACAGACAGACAGCATTTTATTCACTGCCAATTCAGAAAGTTACGTATAAAAGTAATATAGATATATATATATATATATATATATATATATATATATATATATATATATATATATATATATATACACACACACACACATATATATATACATTAATTAATTATTATTATTATTATTATTATTATTATTATTATTATTATTATTATTATTATTAGTAGTAGTAGTAGTAGTAGTAGTACTATTAGTATTATTAAATGCATTAAAAGTTGTATTTATTATCTTAGTTAAAAATATTATTGTTTAATTATGGCCTAATTGTAAATAAATATTTTACAGTGACTTGAATGTATGACTACAGGACATTAAAAACCTGCAGGTTTGGGAATGTTTTGTTATTTTTGTGAAAAAGATAAAGACATGACCAGATATGTATTGAAAATTGATCGGCTAGTATTTACCACAATGTTTACAAATTATTACAATAATGTTTTCCTTACCAGTTTGCATCTGTCACGTCAGAAAAAAAAATATTCAATATTTCACATCACAGTAATTATCCACTGTAGTCTGTATTAACTCTGTTTTAGCCTAGCTATCTATTTGATATTGGAGTGCATGACAGGAGCGTATTATTCCTGTTATACGATGTTTCACACTGTAAAAATAGCAAATAAGACTCAGCTCATGTTTAAAAGTGATTTTAATTAGACAAATATGGAAATAACATTCTGCCTCATAAAATAATGCCTGTTTTCCATTTACAGCTGTAGTAAAGTATTAACTATGACGTTCTAATAGATATACTAACGTGTTATTTCTGTTTCAAGCGAGTCAGTAACAATAGGATTTCTCAAGTTGTATGTTTGCCGTGAACACAGCTGTCTTAGAACTGTACGGTGTTCTATTTTGACAGTTTTCAAGTCTATATTTGTGTTCCTCTCACTCACCCAGTCATAAAAAACTTTGACTGCCCGGTTGGGTTGTCGTTTCGTGGGTGCTTAATTTCTGTCAGAGTCTAAATCTTGCCTAGACCCTTAGAGTTGACCTCCAGGTGTTTTTTTTGTTTTTTTTTCTCTCATTGAGAGGTGCTGTCTCCTGTGTTTGAATGCTCTTTGCCAAATGAGGTTTCCAAAGTTGTCATCTTGTTTACGGTAAAATTTAGGAACTGGAATTGTGTAATTTATTCTATGTGATTGACAGTTGTGGTGGATTGATATGTCTGTCTAGGTTTTCAGTGAGGAGGTTGCCGGTACTAGATCCGTGATGTTTTGCTGGGATAACATCGCAGGTCTAGTGCAAGGCTGACCAATCAGAGCTCAGGATTTTTTCTTGCCCTTGTATAATAATCAGTAATGTGGCGTGAGAAACATTTTGGAGCAGAAGGCTAATTTAAAAACAATGAACTTGCACGTGTATGAGAGTAATCCCTGAAACACGCTCGAGCGAGCCTAGTATGGACCCTTAGCTGCAGCTAATTGTGGCTTTATTTATTTCACCAGACTGAGCATGCTGTCTCTGTGCCATATTCCTCAGAGAAAGGCCTCTAAGACACTTGATAACAGAGCCGCCCCGACCACATCCTCGCTGTCATCATCCGCATTGGCAAGCCATTATTAATGGCATGGTGGAGTGTGTGCCCACGCGCGCTGCTGTTTAGAGATGCTTCACTGGTTTAGGGTGATGTGTTTGTAAGTCATACCATGCTGTAACTTATTATAACCTGCGTGAACTTTACTCAACTTCACTGGGCATATTTGTGCCATGCTGGTTTTTTTGTTTGTTTGTTTTTTGGTCAGGTTGCATTTACTTAATTTACTTTTGGTGCAAATGTCAAAGAAAAATAGCCTATATATTTTAAAGCTTTTATCACATTCACATATGTTTTTTTTTTGTTTTTCTTTACGTTATGGAGTTTATGTATTTTTTTTCTATTTGAACAACAGCCTAGGATGTATTTATTTGAATTAAAATGTCGTTGCATCCGTTAAGTTTGCTAAAAATGAACTGCAATGCTTAGCCAACCCTCTATATTAATTTTTTTTTTTTTTTTTTAATCCAGCCACACAAGCCAGAATTTTTCATATGCAGTACATTATGTGTTGCCGGACAGGTGGAACACAGTGTTTTGTGCAAGAAGTAGAATCTAGTTGCATAAATAAAGTAGCTTTCCTCATTTAAAAAATGCTTGAGCATTATTATTATTAGTTTATTTGGGAGGCACCTTTATCGGTTTCGCTGCTGTGTTTAAAGTACCAGTTTCAGTGTAGCAGTGCCACATTCTTCTACTTCATGGTTGATCTTGAAGGCTTTGGCTTGATTTGATCAGCCTGTACTCTGCTGGGATAAGCCACAGAGTTTAATTTTAGAATATTTTACCACACTGGAGAATCACTCAGGATGACATCAACCACCTATCCTTGTCTTATCCTTAAAAATAACTAGAGGATGCAATCCTTTGCCTAGTTCTGTAAAATGAATTGTTTTGGTAGAGTAGAGGTTGATCGAATAATGCATCCAGTATATATATATATATATATATATATATATAAACACATACAATGGGGCTTGTCATACCTGATCGAATCATGCATATAGTACTGTGTATATAAACACGTACAATGGGGCTTGTCATATCTGATCGAATCATGCATACAGTATATATAAACACATACAATGGGGCTTGTCATACCTGATCGAATCATGCATTCAGTACTGTAAATATAAACACGTACAATGGGGCTTGTCATATCTGATCGAATCATGCATACAGTAGACATATATAAACACGTACATTGTCTGTAAGACAATGAGCATTTTTTTTTTTAAACGTAAAGGATTATTGCACCCAGAGCTCCAAACGGTAGCCCTGCACTTCTATTTTGAAGTGTCTTTGTTTGAGAAATCATTGCCCAGACAAATTTGTATCGCAGTGTGTGAGTTTAAACTGGGTATGTGCATGCAATTCCAATTAGAATTATTTATAAGGTTTTTTTTTTAATGTCTTAGCATTTTTATTGAAAATTGAGGTGCAATGCAAAGCCTTGAGCTGACTATGAACACACTGGATAAGATTACTATTTTCAAACTGTGAATGAGATGTCATTGACACATTAACACAGGAGAGAGGCACTGAAAAGGTCCCAATATTTTACCAGGAAACCTATTTTGGAATTTAAAGTCCAATGTCACCAGTCCTCTCATTGTGCTAAAGGACTTTCATTCATAGCTTCAGAGCAGATTTTATGACTACATTAACCTAAGTTAGTTAGAACTGGTGCTTGCAGTGCTGTCTTCCAATGAGCTAGCTACAGCTGCCTTGTGACGAATAGCACAGGAAGTGATGAGGTACCAGGGAGCTTTTAATGCCAAGGACGGTTCAGAAAGCCTTGGTTGTCATCACGCAGTTAAGGCAGCCTGGATACTAATTCAATGTGAAGCCTTTTCTTCTTCTGAACCTTGTGTGTCCAATCAGCCTGGATTCAGAATGCGGTCCTAGCCTTTCTCATTGAGAAATGGAATTCAGCACATGTGGTAGTAATATACTGTGTGCTGTAACTTCTTCAGGTCTCAAAGCATCACCTGTCATGCCATGTGAAGCAAATCTATTGATGATCTTAACACATTATACATACATATAGGAACAGTCTTGACATGCATATTGCATGGTCAAGCCATACAGTGACTGTGTTTCTGATGTAGTAAATGAACCAAGGCTATATTACCATTGCCATTAATATAGAAATGCATTGAAACTCACATGGCTTACAATGTTACCTAAAAAGTTAAAAAGGTTGATCAGTAAACCAAGCATATTATGACAGGCCTCCAAATGACTGATTAAATGTGTATAACATGTGTATGGGGGAGATGAATACAGCCAAAAATAAAGATAAATCTTGGACCAAGATAGGTTTTCAATTGTCCCCTTGTTTATATGTTTGCAAAATAGCCATAAATATATGTATTACATAATATGAAACTGGCCCTTGGATAAAATGACAGGACTTGCACACTTTCATGTTAAAGATGTAAACATACTCCGCAGGGGCTGTGATGGTGTGTCGGGGGGGTGTGTGTTGTGTGTGTGAACCACACCGCTGTTGTAATGGGGCTGTGATGGTGTGTTGGGGGGGGGATGGTGGTTGTGTTTTCTGGACTGGATTGAGTTCTACTAAAGGGAAGAGAAAAAAACAGCAATTACCAGAGCTGTGTCTTACTGGACTGATGGGAGAGCAGCAATAACAGGAAATGACATGGAAGAATAATATTGACATTACTGGTATAGAGGCTATATAGTATGAAATGAATATTACAATGGGATTACTACTTAGTCTCTCTCTCTCTCTCTCTCTCTCTCTCTCTCTCTCTCTCTCTCTCTCTCTCTCTCTCTCTCTCTCTCTCTATATATATATATATATATTTATATTTAGTGAAGGTAGAGTCTCTACGGTAATACAAAAGTTCCAAAATTTTGAGGCAAACATTCAGTTTTAACGGCTTATCAAAAATGCTTCGGTTGGGACATTCATAGTCGCACTCTCATCATTTTTCTTCTTCAGAAGGATTCAATACTTAACTGCTCTTTCGTATTCATCAAAAACATCTTTTATTTGTTTAAATAAATTGTCATAAAACAGACAAACAAACAACATGTTTCAACAACAGCTGGCTGTCTGAGCTAATATAATTGATAAATATAAACTATTAACATGTCTATTTTTGAAAGCATTCTTACTTTACATTTGTGTTTGTGTGTGTGTGTGCATTTTTTCACACGTGAACGACATTCTGTACATCGAACAGACAACTTTCGTAAAGGATTCAACACGGTCGTAAAAAAGTGGGTAACCTAGGCGGATTTTTAAAAACGCATTCTACTTCATGATCACATACAAAGAATATATATATACGTATGATAGTTGCATATATATATATATATATTATATATATATATATATATATATATATATATATATATATATATATATATATATATATATATATATATATATATATGTGTGTGTGTGTGTGTGTGTGTGTGTGTGTGTGTATACAGTTTTTGAGAGAATGCAGTGAGAGTGCAATCTAGGGTTGTTTTCTCCACACTGTGTATGTGTATAAGAGCTGAGGTGTATGATAAACTTATTCAAGTGGGGAATCACTGGAGCGAGAAGCTTTCTGCTCTGGGTTAATTTTGTACTGTGTTAGTACGGTAAACAACACAAATCACACAAATCACAAACTAATGAATAGAATACACGAGCCACTAAATAATGTAAACATTTGTGGCTGTTAAAGACTGATGCCGGGTGTTTTCTCTGGGATAAACAGCTGGCTGTTTAGTTCAGGTGGCTGTTAATACAGTTTTACTACAGGACATGCAGGTTCATTTTAAAGTTAGTTGGACAGTTTGCTGAAGGCCATTAATAGGTTTTGTAAAGCGCGATTCTGTGAAAATGCAGAACAGCAGCAATGCAGAGATTTATTATGAAGCTATCTTAAAAAAATGTTGTTGCCAATTCTAAAAATAGCAAGCTGTTTATCAATATATAGGCCACCTGTAAATATATAGAATGCTCTCGGAAACAATTACCTGCTGACAAATCATTAAGTACATTGATGCATATAATAAATACAGTAGATGCATTGCTTTTCATGTGCAAGATCAGTATATAGTGTGCGGTGCTTGTCAGTGCAAAGCATCTCTGCCTCACTATTTAGAAATAACTGCCCTGTGTTATTCCCTGTGAAGTGTAATGAATTCAAAGCTATTCTTACCCATTGCCACGCTCTCCTCCCCCTCCTGTCTTGTTTCAGGAGCTGTGCAGGCAGCGTATGGCAGTGAAGACGGCAGATCGTCCGGAGCCCCACCACACCTCCCGCATCAACAGCGCCTCATCCCAGTTCAGTGATGGGCCGATACCGAGTCCCACAGCACGCAGCAGCACCTCCTCCTGGTCTGAGGAGCCGGTGCAGTCCAACATGAACATCTCTACCGGGCACATGGTTCTGGTAAACATCCCTTCTCTCTCCCATGTGACGGCAAAGCCTTATGAATTCCAGTGAAGTGACTCCCAATAGCATTCCCTTGGAAATCATTGTGGTGCATGTCCATTGTTTTGTTTTGATGTCCGTTGTAATAGACAGTTCCTGTAGAGCAGAGCTTGTTCAGCTATTCCAACATGCATACCCACTACGTCCTGGAGGTTTGCTGCTATTGATTATTGCAATCTGCTCACAGGAGAAGTACAGTCTTGATTTTTCTGTGTTTGAATGGGAGTTTGTCGCACACTGTAATTGTATGATGTGTGTATGAGCAGTTGACAGAGAAAGCTCACAACAATTTCCGGAAACACAAACTACACTTCTGGGTCCCTTCTCCAGGTGATACTGAATCCTGATGTGAGCAGATCGGTGCGCCTGTTAGATCTCAATCAAACGCATCAGTGAAAGTGCATGGGCCAGTATATCTGTGCAAGCGGCAGGCATCCTACTGAAGTTTTATGTGACAAATGTTCCACCCCCTCCAAGCAGTGTCTACATTACCTTGACCAAGAAAGGGCTTGGTAGCTCCTGTTACAGTCACAGACTGTCACAAAACATGTTTTTGTCAGTTTTATAAAAGAGGGACCTGCCCAGTATTTGCAATGTTGGCTTTAATTGTTTCTTCCAGCAATAAATAAGTAAACTAGAAGAATTCATGCCTAATGTAAACCTGGCAGGTGTTGTCCTTATCTATTGTATCGCATCTTTGCCTTCTACGTACTGCTTTATGTTTAAACATTAGGTAGTTATGAAGAATTTAGAGACTGGTCCTTCAGTACTGAAACAGTGCATACCAAACTACTCGTAAATAAGGCTGCATTTTTATCAGGGTTATCACAGATTTTACAATTTTCTTGAAATGTACCCATTGCCATAAAATATGTAATTCCTTGTAAAAATTCCCATTTCTAAAAGAATAGTGCAAATATACTTTTTTTTTTTTTATCACTTAAACATAAATTCATCAAATATTTGCCTTACGGGCGCACTTACCTGCTGCACTGGATCTTATTAAGGACCCAGGCAGCCAGTTTAGTTTGCTTCCAGACTGAACACAAAAAGACACTGGTGGCATCAAAAATCAGAAAGATTTCTGCTGAAGAAAATTTAGAAAGGGATACTTTCTTTGTAGAACGTGACTTTCAAGCTACAAGTTTCAGGCAACTTTGTTGCAAGCAACTGTTCTAAGGACTGAAAAAAAAAACTTAGCAAAATGGCAGAGAAAATGAATGTGCAGCCAGTGTGGGAGAGTCTCCTTATCGTTTTTTTTCAGGGTAATTTTTTTTTTATTTTCTTTTTTTTTTTTTTTATAGGTGGTACAGGCAAGTAAATAAGTGTTCATTGTTCCATTCCTGGTAACTAATGACCAATTTGTCAGTAATGCCACAGGATGTAGTGGAGCAGCATACAGTCGACAAAATTAGTAATAATATATTGAAAAAAAACTATTTACTATTAGGAACTGTTTAAAATATAATGTTGTGTTGACATTATAGTCTAATATTAGAAATTACAATAAAAAAGACAGTTTGGTGCCGAAGCTGAAGCATTAGTGTTCATGTTAAACTACAGCTATGTTAACGGTGTGCTGATGGTATGTTAAAGGTGGGTTGATAGTGTGTGGTCATTTTGTCTCAAATAATGGCTTTCATTTAATACAACTTAATAGTAACGGATAGAGTGAGTCCTACTTTTTGTTTAAGAACATTGTTAACGCTTGCAAATATTGTTACCTTTATCTATTTGTAGAAAAAAAATCCTCACCTTACATAATTTATATTTCTGTTCAAAATAATATAATATAAAAACTATAACAATAATCACATTTCAACTTCTCTCTATTTATAATTAGTTTTACCTTCATGTTTATTTACACAAATAAAACAGAAAAACATTCGAGCCAAAAATAACAAATGCAAAACAAAAATAACAAATTTAAAAAAAAAAAAAAACTGATGAGGGTAATGGTAAATATTACTAATACAATCTTAAACACATATTTAAGAATAGTTTATTTAATTATTTTGAACATAAATGCTGGTGAAAATTATGTGGACACTAAAAAAACTTTGATAAGAAATATCATCTATTTGTTGTTGTCCATCAACATTCTATGTACAGTTTCAACATGCTGTAGAATAGTGTCACTGAAATCTGACCCAACAATGGCTTGGTTTACATACACGTGAAAGGCGACTCTACAGTCATGACTGTGACGCTGTCACGTGAATACACTGTGAAAAAGCAAAAGGATGTCCTTTTGACAGCGCGACTTTTAGGGGGGCCTTTTTAACCGGAGTAGGAATTGTGCTTGTGGGTCACGAGATTTCAGCAGTCAAGAGACAGGTTTTCTGACTTAATCTCAAGTAATCTCCAGCAGAAAGGATACACACACACACACAAATGTACATTTATGGACTATTTTAACACTATAACTGCCGTGGTTATACTCATACCTACAACCGCAGAGGGCAGTCATTATCACGGTACATTTTAAACATCATCAATATTAAAATGAAAGACAAACTGTCAGATACAACTCAAAAGTTTTATTCAAGCACATCATATCAAACATATGCACAGCCGAAACGCCGTATTTAAATGAACAATTAAACGTTAGAGGGTTTATTTTTAACATACCACATATAAAGCACTACTTAAAAAAATGAAAAACTATAATAAAAGAAACATTTCAAAAGAAACTATTGTGTAAACAGGTGTAAACAGGTTTATGTACATGCAAAACTGTAAAAACAAAAATAGTTTTTAATCTAAAACGGAAGTAACATATGATTTCTCTTGTGTGTGTCACTCGCAGCACAGAATCCAGGTTGAGCTGCTGCAGCCTGCAGCTTTGCAGTTTTCTGATCAAAATGTTTCTGTTGAAGCGCTGTGGCTAGCTTCGAGATGAAATCTCGCCTACTGATATTTTCCCTGGTGCATTCCTTGTACAAAACAAAGGAATTGATGACTGCCAGGTCCAGTAGAGATAACAAGAGGCTTGTATAAAAAAAAAAAAAAAAAAAAAAAGAGATATTTGTAGATTATATTAAATATAAATAAAAGCATGTATTGTAAAAGGCTGTTCTATGTTTAAATGTTCCACACACACACACACACACACACACACACACACACACACACACACACACACACACACCACAAACATTATAAGTAAATTCATCGTTTTGAGCATGATCATCTCTAACATAAATATATTAACCACACACACGCACTCCAACACACACACATAAACTTTTCCATTGGACTGTCATCGATCACGTGTTAATTCAGAATGTGCGCGACAGCACGTGAATTAATTTCTCTTGTTAAATGTTTTTATCTTCATGGCAACGCATGAAGCTCTCCTCACGATATTCAGAGTCGTTCTTTTCCTACTTAGTAAGCAGACATGGACATTTAAATATCCCCTCCCCTAAATGATTATGAATTGAGTAATCTGCATTGGTACAGACAATTTTTTTTTCCTAAATCAGAACTGCATAGCAACGCATTTCCTGAAAAGTACTGCAAACACATCATGACTTGTGCATGTAAAGGCAACAGATTTCATTCTACATTTTCTATCAGCATGTAGATTAGTGTCCCTTTGGCTTAGGGGACATTTCGGGTGTCTGTTTTTATATTTATTTATGTTTTTATTTTGTTTGATAATTCACTGATGGTGAAAATAGAATGTCTTTAAAAGGTGGACATAAAAAATGAAATATTCTGCAATTTAGCATTTACTGTTTTTCAGCTAAGCACTTGAATATTTAGGAGCATTTGTTGTAAAGAGAAAATAATCAGATTTGAATGTGACAATTTTTTTCGGCTTTAATAAATGTTTAATCGTTAGATCTATGTCCTTGCACAGAGGGAGGGAGTGCTGAATGTAATATTTGTTATAAATACTAATGCATAGGTAGATGCTTTAGAAGTGCTTATGGACAGCTAAGACAGCAGTGACCTTCAGAGTTATGTTCAATGAAGCTGAAGTTATAAACCTGGGTGACCTTTAGCGTTCGATTGAA
Source organism: Polyodon spathula (assembly GCF_017654505.1). Taxonomy (NCBI): domain Eukaryota; kingdom Metazoa; phylum Chordata; class Actinopteri; order Acipenseriformes; family Polyodontidae; genus Polyodon; species Polyodon spathula. Next base: position 3,747,755 of record NC_054537.1, on the reverse strand, counting down.
TGAAACTGAAGTTGTAAACCTGCTCCACAGCAGAGCATCATCCTCTGCTGTGAAGTAAGCCCACTTTTATTTCAGCTTGATTGCATTGATCTCTATGTTGCTATGTGAATAGAATGGGGGTGGATTTCACCCAAAGATCAAGACAGCATGCCATTATTCCCTCAAGTAAGCCAAGTATATCTAGTTATCTGGCTGGGGTAAAATTCAGAGCTGCACACATCCTATTATTTATTTGTTTAACAGAACTAATCTCTGTTCATTCACAATTATATCCATAATATTCTTGCAAACTCAACTTAACCTGCACACTAGTTATATAAATTGTGTTAGCTACATTATTTTACCTTTTGTTAAATAGGCAGTTTAATTAGAAATAAAAAAAAAAGGAAAATGATTGTCTATTAAAAAATCCGAATCACCAGGAAAGCTGCTGTGAAACTCTTATAAAGAGGTGAAGATATGTGCTGGCATGGATAGTACTGCCTGTGGCAACAGTGACTGTTACAAAAGCATGTGCTGCTATCAGATACAGACACACTGAAACTATTTAAATTAACAGCACTGAGCAAAAGCAAAAGCTTCTCAATACAAAGTAAGTGTTGATAGAACAAATGTGCATGCTTTGTGCAACTCCGAATATAGTTAAATGTATGTACTACATTTGTTGCAGTACTTACATGTGCTCAATAGTGACGAGGGGGGCCCGAATATATATATATATATATATATATATATATATATATATATATATATATATATATATATATATATAGTTTTTTTACTCCATGACATGTGAGTTTTATTTAATTGCTTTATTCCACTTAACATTGCAGAAAAAACATCCCCCTTTTTTTATTTGATCACTCATTGCCTCTTGTGTGCTTCTTTCTCCCACTTTGTACAGCCAGTAATGTTTTAAATAGATTTGAAACAGCAATAAAAAAAAAAAAAAGCCCACATGGGTGTCCTTTCCTCCACCTCTGTACAATATTACGGCAGCCGGTTATTTTGAAACGTTACATTAGCCGGTGACTTCATGTCATCTTGCAGAGCTGTATTCCATTTTGATTTTATGAGCACCTTTGGCAGCTGTAAACTGTTCGAAAGGGGATTAGTGAGTGTTTGCCTGACACTCACTGATCGCAGCACCTCTTGATTGGATTGAAATAATCCTTTTACACACTGCAAATCTCCATTACTTCTGTATTAACAAAGAAGGGGGCAGTGGCAGACCAATACAAAGCCAGCATTAGATAGATGTTGCATTGCATGATGGGGTTCAAAGATAGTGACATCCAAAACGCCATGCTAATTTCATAATCATTCATAGCTAGTTCATAATTTAATACATGCCATTGTAGACCCTGCACCCGTAAGGATTAAAGGTTGTCACATCCAGTCCATGTTGTTGTGGTATTACAGTGTGATTATGAAGTGCTGCTTATCTGTTCCAATCAAAGTGGGGCTTAAAGAAAAGCATGTAGCAGCAGGCCCTGTCTTTGAAGGAGCTGAAGTAATCTTTGGAGATGTGGGCATAATTATTACACCAGCCAAATCCAGCCATTTCTCAAAAAGGTTGTAAAAAGAGAAATAGAATAGTGACATTGTAATCTCGATTCAAGGGACCTAATCACTGTGAAATGGTTTATTGAGCCTTGCAGTTAAAAGGGAGTTGCAACGGTATGAGTACTTAATCGAGCAATGTTTTTCTAAGATTTTCTTAACAAATATTTAAAAATAAAATACTAGAGGGAAAAGCTGGGCAGTTGGAAACATCTATTAAATGTCTACTTGTAACCTTTCTTTGACCTTTTTACACTGTTTAGAATCATTCCCAGTGGTTTTTGAGTTGCTCCAGTATAACATTTTAATAGTTCCGCATCAGAATCCCCCCAGATTTAGCTGTGCCTGTAAATCCCTATTCCCGTTCCTTTTAAGTACTTCCTGGTATTCTTTGGTGTTCCTGGTGAGGTTTGCTTGAATTAAGGTCACAGTCCGAGTCCATAAATGCCTTTCATCCATTGAAGAGAAACAAACTGGGATTGGCCAGCTAACCTCATACTTTCTGTTCAATTAATTATGTTGGTTGTATGAATGGGATGCTCAGTGGTTGCTCATGGCTCCATTTTGTGAGTTTGTTCCATTGGTGTTTATTTTGTTGTAATTATAAACACCTCTAGTTACCTGAATGGAATTTACATCTGAATTTCTACTTTTTCTCAGTCTTACATGGAGGACCACTTGAAGAACAAGAATCGCCTGGAGAAGGAGTGGGAGGCGCTGTGTGCTTATCAAGCAGAGCCGAACGTCGCCACAGTCGCACAAAGGGCCGAGAATGCTAAGAAGAACCGCACTGACAAAGTGCCTGTCTGTAAGTGCACGGCAGTTCACTACTTCAAACAGCTCATAATGCAGAGCCGGCTGAAGCCTCTCATCCCTGCTATGGCTACACTTTACCACTGATGCCAGTGCGATGAATGGAATTAATTACAAACCCTTGTTTTTTTATTACAAAAAAAAAAAAAAATGATGAACATCAATTCATATTGCAGTGCATAACTTTGCATAATTAACTATCACAGTATTAGAGTTAGCTGTTACCAGCTATCATAAGTTTAGAGGCAAATCTGAATTTGAACAGTCAGATTGCCATTATTGTTTATGACAAAGTCAAGCTTTTGCAATCAACAAGGTGTAAGTGCAGTTTAGTGGAAGGAAATTAGTAATAGGTTTTATATATATATATATATATATATATTATATATATATATATATATATATATATATATATATATATATATATATGTGTGTGTGTGTGTGTGTGTGTGTGTGTGTGGTGTGTGTGTATATATATATACTGATATATAACATGATATAGATATATATAGATAATATTATATATCGATATATATATTATATATATATATATATATATAGGACTGACCCTTGAGATGGGGAGAAAGACAGAAGTGGGAGAAGCTTCCAGAATGTATTTCTTGTTCCTTTCTCTTATTTTTTATTAAGAAAGATGAGGTGGTAAATTATGCATTTATCTTACAGATGATCACTCCAGAATAACCTTGAAGGTTGAAAATAACCGTGGCAATTCAGATTACATCAATGCAAGTCCAATTGTGAGTATCTGTCTGTCTGCGTACTGAATCTCCATGGTTTGTATTTCTAACATTACATTGTCTTCAAAGGAGATTGAGTCAACAGAATTATACGCTAGCAATAGGACAGGCACAGTAAAGTGTCTGTTTGTGATCTTTTTAAACTTGTGTTTGCCTCTACCAAGGTAAGACTGTACTAAACATGTTGTCCTCCATGCTGTGGTTATTATATCATATTTAGTTTCTGCCCATTGCATCTATTGCAGTACCTACAGTATTTTGAAATATCATGAAGGCAAACTTTTGTTAAGAATATAGTTACGGCTGAGTATACCTTGTTATTTGTCAGTTTTCTTTTTCTTTTATTGCAATGATATTTCAAGCCTGATTTTTGTTTTAGAAATATACAACATATCGTATGTATCACAGCCAACCAATAATGAAATATGGAATGGAAATACATCTCTCTCATAAGGAATGTTGTAGTCATGGCATATTGTTCTTAACTGTGTGCATCCACAAAGAAAAATGTGCAAAACCGGCACGATTTAACAATTTCACTATTTCTGACCGGGACAAGAAATTAAGACTGAAAACTGGAACAATACAAGTTTACCTGAGATGTCTGGTAACCTTAATGATGTGCTCCTGTCCACCATGCCTGTCTGCTGTAGACCTGTAACAAAAAAAAAGGAAAGGTTCTGTTTATTCCCCTATAGGGTTACATTGTAGATTTATATAAAATCCAATACTCCAATTTATAATAAAATTTAATACATAACGACCAATGTTTAATTGATTTAAATGGCATACACATGTTTCAGCAAGGGGTTTCTGGTATTTTATTACCATTCAATGTTATTTTTTGGTTCCAATAATTAACCAGAGAACGTAAAGAATGAAAATATTATCTTGCTCTGAAATCCACATTTGTAAAAGTCAAAATGACAGGTACATAAAAACATTTCAATTACCTCCAAAGCTCAATTCTCAACATCTAACACAGGGTATGTGGGTTTTGAGAGTTCCAAAAACTCCAAAACTACAATTATAATGTTAGAGAAAAACTAGGTTATAATTGTAACCAACAGAAGGAACAGTAAAGTCAACGTCTTCTTTCCAAAGTAAAAGCACAAGGAAACAATGTGATAATAACTGTGCTAACAGCAGCTGGGTGAAAGGCTGGTAATTACAGCACAAGGAGACCCTGGCTGTGCGGAACAGAATTGGGATAATTACATCTGTCACGTTTGTACTTAGTCCTCGTTAAATTCCAGGGAAATCATCCACAAGTAAATAATATGTCATCTTTTCTTTGGAATTAGGGGTCGTGGCAGTAAATGGGGATTCTGTTTTCCCCCTCGCAGGGAGACAGAAAAACCCATCAACTGCATTAATATCTCAGCTTGCAGATTATTGAATGTACAGATTGAGGAATGCCATTAACATAACCATTCACTTAAAGACATCAGACGCAGATGTGTTAAAACTGATTTAGTCACTGTCCAAAGTTAGGAGCTGAGAATTGAATGAGTGGAATAGCAGGGAAGGGCAGAGCAGGGCTGATGAATGGATCACCCCTTATCCATGCAGGACGGTCCATCCAGACCTGTGAATACACAGGGATACACTCAGTACAGAAAGAAGAAGGTGCACTGGGCTACCTGCTGACCACTTTCTAGAGAAAGGTATTTAAGGACATCAATGTATGTATAATTAATGTCTACTGAAATAGACTGTACGTAAATCTGCATTGGTCGACCTCATGCGTTGAAAGCCTCTTTCAGATATTATTATCTACAATATCTTATATGTTCAAACTGTATTCCAAAAAAAATCTTCAACCAAAAACATAATAGTCTGTACAGAATGAGGACTCATGAAACTCTGTATGACGAGTAACATATCCGCAAAGAAGGACTGTTGCATTTCAGCAGTCGCAAGTAATCTGCAGCCGCTATCAGAAAATAAAGTAATGCAGCACATGAATGTCTGACATGCAGCACTGGGTTAACACCTTGCCTGGTTTCCAAATGGCTTTTTATTTTGGAAAATGTATAGGGAGTAGTTCACATGTACTGTGGACAACAGACTTCAGCCAATAAGTAAGCCATTGCACGTTTTCAGCAAAGCTGCTGCTTGTGAATGTGGTAAACATAATAATGAGTACTGAGGGCGCAAACGTGTCACGGATTGCTTTGAAACTGTACAACAGTCAGACTTCTGCATTCTAAATGGATGCTATTGCACAGAATTATTGGCTAGAGCAATATAGCTCTAAGCAATTATAGAAAGGTCTATTTAGGTGGAGATCCTGGCGTAATTTAATGTACACTGATGCAAATATTATAATCTTAACCATTACAAATAGATACGAATGTTCACTGTGGATTCACCGGTATAAAAGACATTTACTGTTGTTATAAAGAATTAAATGGTTTAAAAAAAAACAAAAAAAAATCAGGGGGAATAATTCTATTTAGTCCCAGGACATGTAATATGAAAATATAATAAAGGTTGGCTCTTACAAAATAATGAAATCCAGTACTTATGAATGACGATTAATTGTCTAGCTTTCTTTATATATGTGTCTGTCTATTTGATAAGGTAATAAACAAAAAGAAAAGGAAGAAAAGTCTGTCTATTTACACTGCCCTGCAACAAGTGTTGAGGCACATCAGGTCTATTTTTAACAATATAATTTTTATATTAACACTGCTAGTGTTTCCTTAACTCACTTATTGACATCACTAAGTACAATAAGAATTCATTGAAAGCTGCTTCACAACAGGCAGTTGTTCATTAAAACATTGTGTTCCTATACTTTCCCAATAGTGGTTGGAGCGTATTGTTAATACTGTACATTTAAAATCCTACGCCACTGCCACTCTTTACACAGGCAGAAATGTAAATCACATCATTTCATAAGATACACTGGTATTGGTAAATAATCTTCTGGCTCGATGGAATATAACATTATATTCTTGAGTGCACCTGTCATGCATAGCTAGAGTGATGCGTGTGGATGGTGATGTCAGACCAGGAAATGAAACAACAACACAGGATGGCACGGGCAAAACGGAGCTGCTGCGCTCGTATTTAATAATAAACAAAAACGAGTACCTTTGTTCGCTGTAATACGGTAGCATTCACTCTCTCTTTCTCTATAGTTTCTCCTCTAACACTTCTCTAAGCTCTAAGCCCCGAGTGGGTCTTTTATATTATGACTGGAGCCTTAATTACCTATTTAAACAATTACATTATTAAGGCTCCAGCCACATTCCCAAGGGCTTTATTGGGATTGGAATTTAACCCCCACCCCATCCCTGCCGGCTACACTTTATGATACTGGCTCAAACACAAACAAGTCAGACAGCTTTGTCCTATTATATATATATAATATATATAGAATACAATATAATATATAAATTGAACATCAACAATAATACATAAATAATAAAAAGGGGCAGGCATCTTGCCACAGTACCCAAGAAAGGATGCATCACAATCTCAATCTAACTGAAACCAGTTCAGTGGGATCAACTCAGTTGATGACTTTGGTTGGGCAAGAGAGCCCTGATCTTAAAAAATGCAATTGCTTTGTTTGTTTTTAGGTTTTCAAAAGGACTTCCAACATTTTGTAGACTCCATGCCTTGGGGTGTCCCTAGTTTAGAATTCGAAAAACAGTCCCCTTTTTACTGTACAAATATCAGATAAGCTTAACAATTGTCAGAGTCTGAACAGTTTTTTGTTTTTTTTAATAGTTCACAAAACTGAGGGAAGAATCAACGTCTAAAACTTGTAATCTATCTATAGAACTGGGTCTATCTGTGTTCACGCATATTTACACACACAATTGGTCTTTAGTGTGCTTCATAAGAAACTATACTCTTAGAGTGCATAGCACTGCAACTATAAAAAGATAAGTAGCCACTTGGGAACTTAAGAGGCATTGTAGCGGAGTACACAAATGCATACCATGGAATGTTCTTTCTGCTAGCAGCCAATCACTTTCAAAGGACAAGTTGAAAAGAACAGGTTTTTCATTCTTACGCTTTGGTAGGAAGCCAAACTCATGTTGCCATTTGATGGTAAATTCACTGTACACCTGTTACTACCAGCTGGCAGCATAACCTATGTCACAGGGATATGTCATAGCAATGTGAGTTCAGACTATTACCCGTGTCTGTGTGACAGTCGGAACAGACAGAAATGGAACCATGGGAGCAGAAGGGGTGGGGTTTGCAGTGCTGTTTCAGGGACACAGATGTGTGGGGAGTGTGATAAAAGAAGGGAACATCTGAGGGAATAAGCTCAAACAAAAAAGAAAATGACATTTGCATTATGTAATTATGGACAGCCAGTGAGTGCTTTGTATTGAAACTCGCTAGGGCGATGTTGAAAAATTAACCTACTGCGGGTGTCTAAATAGGTCTTAGCTTTAAAAAAAAAAAAAAAAAAAAGGTCAGTAAAAGAATTAGAATATTTCCTGATTAATTCTGAATGTGCTATTTTGTTGGCAGCAGAGAATATGGAGGCATTGTGAGGAAATACGCTAATGAAATTGAGATTAAGCCTTAATCCTAAAGGCTGCTAGATAAAGAAGGGCCCTTCAGTTTCAGCATGACTTGGGCTTCTGTTATAAAAAATGCCAAAAAGAAGAGATAAGTAGATTGATCACCCGCACAATAGAAGCATTTACCCACATCATTTAAAGGACTATGGAAAGAAAACAGATAAATAGATCAAATAAATAAGGAACAGGCTTCTCCACTTATGCTCATGTGACATTACTTAGATTTCACCTCTACAGCCTAGATTAATAATTAACGACCTAAGAAAGTGAAACAGTGTAACATTAAAACTAGATTTTGAAAAGTGAATGTGAAAACTACGACTGCACTGAGATCTACTTCATTAAAAAAAAAAAAAAAAGTGACCGTTATTTTACCTCACAGAAACTTATATGATAGACTTTAATGGGGTAACAATTGTTATCTAGACTTATATTTATATATATATATATATATATATATATATATTATATATATATATATATATATATATATATATATATATTAAATAAAAATAAAGATTTAAAGAAAATGAAGCGTTTCATTTTAAGACCTTTTTATGTGAAAAAAATATAGATTATTTTATGGATTGCATATTTAGGGTCTAGTTTTTCGATAACATTTTTAATATTTCAGCATTATTCAAAAATGTAATCTTCCTTCTTGGCTGGTAATATTCCCTTACACAGCCTGAAATTGCTGTAGATAATATTACATACCAGTGTATCTGCATGTCTGGATCACTGGTTGTTCTGGTGAATGGCTCTTCAGAGCTGACAACTGGATAATAGCTTTACTTTCAACCAGCAGCGAGAGTCAAGAGCAGGAGACTGTAGAGATAATGTGATTATAATTCATTATTCAAATCGGCAAGTGATGAGCTGAAAACAAAAAGGAGAGGAGTAATAATGGTGTCATTATTTTTTTATAACTCTTGTTTTGCAAACATAGCATGAAGCTAAAGTAGGTTTTTAAGAGGTGATACATTTGCTTGTCACCACAGGGTTGATAAACAGTGAGGATCTAATATGCTTTGAGAAGAGCATTTGCACAGGTTACTGAATGGTGCCTATATGGTAAAGCTGAATAAAAAGTTTTTTGAATGCAGCAGACTCATCTTTCTCTGAATCACCTTCCCAAAGCAGTTTAAAATAACTGCCTTGTGCTTTTCTAAAAGGTGGAAGTAGATCTAGGGCCAGTTGCATAAAAGTGGTTTAGACTAGTCTAAACTGCTAGACCGGTCTTAGTTTTTTCACTTAGCCCAGTCCAAGAAAGTTAGCCAGTTGCATAAAAAGTTAGACTGAGTTAATCTTATCATAAAATATTAGCTTCCTCTGCCCCAAGCTAACTTTGAGTCTGAGTCTCTGTTGCCGTGATATAGTAACTGAGCAGCTGAGAAACCTCCACGGTGAAGGCTGGGAGATACAGCAGAGAGCTGACTGTGCAAAATTATTTCTATGAATATTGCCTAATGATTATTCCACATAGACAATAATATTATTTGATAAATGTATTTAAAAAATCAATTTAATACATACAATATGTACAGTACATATACTTATTTAACACACATACAGAAACATTCAAATATTAGAAATACTATGTACAAATATTATTCCTACACACTGCAATAAAAAAATGTGAAACATTTTAATTTATTAACAGATAACATAAATAAAAGTATTTTTCTAATTAGTATAATTACATGTTTTTTGTGAGGTTTTCTAATTCCATATATAATTTCTTATTTTCTAATTCTAGTTTTTCTATCTCCAAATTAAGTTTCTTCTCTTCCAGGTTAAAACTTCTATACTGTTACGTATCATTGGCATGGTGACATCTCCCACTTCCTTCTCTCTTGCTATTTCCGTGCTTCTGTCAAGAAACTGCTCCTATCCCTGTTCATTCACTTCTGTACGTTGTTCTAATACAATAATAGTCATGGTTTAAACGATAGAATGCTAAGATGATTAAAGATTAGTAATTAGCTTTAATGATTATACTCTTTGAGCCAGGGGCACCTGAACCAATGAGGCCTGAGGGCCATGGCCCTCCTAGTCTTAAAAGTGGGATGGACAGCCCTCCCCTCCCCCCCACACTTTTTAACAAAAGAAACATATGCGCTATTGGGAAAACATGATCTCATATTCTCAAAATATCTTTGGATCAACTTCGCTGTGCGGAAAGGATGCCGATATGTAGCGTTCACTCAGGCTCTCATATACTGGGACCCTTTGCGCACAGCATAATGGAAATTCTCATTCAAAAGTGGTTCGCCAGTGACAGACTTGTGTTACACAGACCTGTTTATATCCTGTGTACCAATGACTATACACCAACATTAACACACAACACAAAATACACACAGGGGCAGGCACTTTGCCACACAGACGCTGTCAGATTTTTGGAAACATCTGAAAAGGTAAGAAAATTATTTAATGAAGTAAAAAATAAAATTGCATTAAGTCTACATTTTTTTCTTAATAGATAATGTTTTGTTTGATATATCATATATATATATATATATATATATTATATATATATATATATATATATATATATATATATATATATATATATAAAATCATTATATTGTGGCTCTTATGGGCCACTGCTGTCTGCTTGTTGCTATGGTAAACAGACTGTAGGTGGCATTGGTGCCTGTTCCTAATCTTGTTATACATATTGCTCTTAACCCCCGGGTGTAATGGAGTTGAGAGGAGAGTAAGTGTTTGTTTAGAGTATAGCGAGGGATGGAGAGTAATAAACCAGCTTGAGTGTCAGCAGCGTGTCTTCTCTATTTTACTTTACCGTCCTTTGTTCCGATTATACCACAGACACATTTACTTATTATTATTTATTTATTTATTTATTTATTTATTTATTTATTTATTTTTCTGATACTTTTTTTCAACAAGATTTACAAGTTAGGGTTACAATTATTAAAATATGATACATTGTATATAAACAAAGATGATTCTAATGTGTCTGCATTGCAAGTTACATTTCAATAATAATAATAGTGGGGTATACTCAGTAAAATGATACAATGCAAGTGAAGTACAGTAAATCAAGTGCCGTCTGATGTTTAGAACTAAAGTGGGCTTTTTTTCTTTTTATTGTGGTTTTCGTTGTTTGTACTATAATTATTCGTTAAATATTATAACGTGGATACTGGTTATTTATGTTACAGTTGTACTCTGCAGGATATTTAAGTAGCATGTTAATATATTTCTGAGAACTCTCTGACACCCCCCTGCCCTTTTTGGTCTTGGCCACTGCACTTCTACAAAGGTATATATTTTCCTGTCTATTTTCTTACTACACTTGCATAGTCATTATTATTATTATTATTATTATTATTATTATTATTATTATTATTATTATTATTATTAGTAGTAGTAGTAGTAATGTATGTATTTATTAGCAGTTAATATACAATCAAGCTAAATTAATACACAACAGTGTAAGAAATTATAGTATGTTCTAAAGTTATGTTCTTCAAAGTAATGGTAGCAGTATGAAATTAAAAATAACAGCTGTCTCAAATGTGTTTTAAAATATTATACCTTTTTCATTTGTCTGCCTACCTCAATCTGCTGATGCATCTATAATTATTTCAGTAACACTGTTATTTTTTTTCAGAGGCAACAAGTTCTGAAACTGAATCTGTTACGTCCTCCTGAGTAAATTCACTTTCTAGTCTACCAGGAGTCCTTAAAATGGGGATTCCTCTCCGAAAATCTCTAGCCCAAGTTCAGGTGCTCTTCTCAATTTGGTTGGGGGACCACCATCAATTTTTTAAATTTCCCTCTTACCATTTCTGCACATCTTTGACAGACCACTTGCTCTGTGGATTAACGTTATTTATGTTCTCAGTCATTCTTCCCCGTGCTTGGTGTTTGTACTGTTTGTTCACTTGTTAGAAAATGACACTAACATTTTTCCTTTTTCAACATGGTACTCCTCTAAAAGACATGATTCTCCAGCTGTGGTAACCTGTGTGCATTTTTCTTTTCTAATGTCGGCCATTGTTTCGTTGTTGGTCGTTGGCTAAAATTACCCAGAACGCTCTGTGGGTTTGGCTCATTAGACCTGTCTTAGGCAAGATGCCTTTATGCAACAGGGTTAGCCATATGGCTTCAGCAAGACTGACTTAACATTAGACACAGTCTCAGATATCTAACTTTATGCAACAGGCCCCTGGCTTACAAATTAAAAGATTGACAGTGGAGAGCTATGTGTCAATATTAGCCAATAAATTTAACACGATACAGTACTACCTACCTTGTGAGGGAATCAAACATTTGCCTTCAGGTGATTCTTTTAAATGTTTTAGGACCAAAATCAATGCCTTTATCTGTGCAACATCTAAACATTTTCAGCACATGGTGCTATTAAATCTGTGTTATTACTTCTGGGTTGGGAGGCAGAAGCAGCAATGAGTACAATATCTATAATTACACAATGTTACTTTCACTTGACAATGTGTGACTGTGCGACTAAACAAAAGACTTTGCATGAAACAAAAGGACACAAGGGCCAAAACAAAACAGAACACGGAACAAATCAAGGAGTAGAAATCTAAATATAGTAATTGTTAATATTTTTAAGTACAGTTCTCTCAACTCAAGCTTTTGTCTCTCCTCTGACACTCTTCAACCATGCACTGGAAAAAGGTAAGTTCTTATAGTAGTGGTCGAAGGTTTAACTAGCTCTTATTAACACCTTGACCACACTTGGCACGTGTTAAAGGCGTGACTGTCAGCTAATTCAATAATCAGTGGCTGATCAGTCACGCATTCGCATGAGAGCAGGCTACACAAATATAAAACAATAACAGATAATGGCGGCCTTGTAAATAATACATAACACATTATAACAATAACAGTAACAATATGGGCTTTTCGCTATCATGTACACAATAATAGTGATAAGAAATAATAACAGTGCACATATATACACATAGGGCAGAGCACCCTGCCACAGACTGGTACTGAATGTACAGTATAAAAGCTCAGAACAATACCTTACCCACTCCTTGCTGCTTGCATTATACAATTACTAAACTTTCTTTAATAAAATCCATATTTTAGTCAATTCATAGGCATGTGAAAATGAAATAAGCATCTATAATATCTAAGATTGATAATTAATATTGATGACATCAGAATAAAAAAAATATATAGTGGGAAAGTGCTTAGGTCTTTACCCAAGCGTTACTTTGAAAACTTATGCAATTAGTTATCTTTAAAATCTGTCCATTTTCTTCTTCAGTTCAACAGTAAATTCATTTAGAACATTACATTTAGACATTCTTTAACACAGTGCCTGGCTTAAAAATAAGTAAGAACAACTATAAGAAACTAATTAGAACTCTGACTATTACCTTTTTTTTGTTTGAAGTTAGCAATGAACTGGAAACCAGCCAAATTCGTGGTGCTGCCACTCATCTCAGAATCCATGCTTGTTGCTGTTAAGAACATAAGAACATAAGATAAGTTTACAAACGAGAGGAGGCCATTCGGCCCATCTTGCTCCTTTGGCTGTTAGTAGCTTATTGATCCCAAAATCTCATCAAGCAGCTTCTTGAAGGATCCCAGGGTGTCAGCTTCAACAACATTACTGGGGAGTTGATTCCAGACCCTCACAATTCTCTGTGTAAAAAAGTGCCTCCTATTTTCTGTTCTGAATGCCCCTTTGTCTAAACTCCATTTGTGACCCCTGGTCCTTGTTTCTTTTTTCAGGCTGAAAAAGTCCCTTGGGTCGACACTGTCAATACCTTTTAGAATTTTGAATGCTTGAATTAGGTCATAGTTGTTTTTGTTTGTTTCATTAGCCGTCAAAAACAGAAACATGTTGTTACATGTGAATAATCATGTCCTTTAAATTTAAATGTTTCTGTCAACAAAAATGAAACTGCTGATAACTCAGACTTAATATGATATTTGTATGTGGAAAAAAAATGAAAAACAGATGTGTCTAGTATCCTGTAAATGGCTTTGATCTCTGGAATCAGTATCTAGGAACTGTGGGGTAGGAAGAGCCTCATGAGATTTATGGCAGTGTTGGAAAATAGAGCTACTGTCTCTGAAAACTGAGAATGGACTGTTTCATATTGGAAAATTCCAGTATAGCATTTATAACCTTCAAGAAAGGTTAGAAAACAAACAAACAAAAAAAACAGATCTGTTGATCTGCATCTTCAAACCAAAGCATTCCTCCTTACTGCGGTGACACACATAGAAGACAAAAAGCAAATCCCAAAAAGACAAAACTAGCAAAATGTACTCTTGTTATTATGACCCTCACAAATTCTTCAAGACTATTGCATTATCTGTCAAAAATGTAGCCTGAAAGTCTAGACTTCAAATATTTCGATGCTGGAAATTGAGTTCATCAGCATTTAAAGTACTCTAAATATATTTTGGTAATTTGACAGTGCACCTTGTTTTACTGTCTGATAACATCTCAGGCCTGTGTATTAGGTCCCTGTGGCTAGGGTTCTAGAGGCACAGATTTAATTAGTTACCTGTAACAAAGTCCAGGTATACTGGCCCTAGGCCATTTACAAAACCACAGGTATCACAAAGATTAATCATCCACTTGCTTTTCTGACCTTTTGACTGTCTTTGCATTCTTCTTCTTCTTCTTCTTCTTTCTTCTTCTTCTTCTTCTTCTGAGTAGTTTTTCCTACAGAGTTTACCTAACCTAGTTTGATAAGTGTGTGATTTTTTATAATAGCATTAAAAATAAAAGTGCTCTAACGTTGTCACGCACTGTGGAGTTTTTAGACGGATGGGGTGGGGGTGGGTAGTTTAGAAGCTAGTTGTTGTTTATTATTGTATTTTTCAATAGGGGGTGGGGGGGGTGTCTTCCTCCTACTGTGTTGTGATGCTCTGCCCAAGCAGGCTGACAGTTTTATAGTGATATATAAATGCCAAATTTAAGTTCATTACGTTCACTTGCCTAAAGGGCCAAGAAGAGATCAGTTTAAGGAGCCCGGGACAACTTCAACCTGTGATTAACAGGTGCATACTCAAGAATTCAGCAGCCTTATGGGATATGACACTCCATTTTAAGATTATTTTAAATATTGATTTAATAAAGGGCAAACAGTTGAGTCAAGAAAGAACTGTTACTTCAAAAACTAAGCTTCATTAAACAAAAATAATATCTAAAAGTACAAAATAAATGTAATAAAATGAAAGTGCATTAAACATCCTTAAGTTTATAACAAATAAATCAAAAACACATTGGAAGTTTTATTGTACAATCAGGAAGTTCTATCTAGTTGACTGGTCTGGTGAAATAAGAAGTTAAAGAAAGAAAACATAGAGTGACTGAAAATTGATCTTTGTGACACTTTGTATGCTTGTAGAGATTGAGGTAAATTCGAGAGGAAACTGTGTTTGAATTATCTTTTTTTTTTTTTTTTTTTCTTGGTCAGTTTTTTACCATCATGACTAGTATGGGGATATGGAGTAGTCACTCAAGAAAAGGTTTCGTCTAACTGTCAAATGCACTGTGTTTGTGATTTAGTCTCTACAGGTAGCATGGGGACAAACCCCATGTTTATTTTCTGCTATTAATTTTAAGTCTGATCAAAAGCATCATACATGTACAACAACATTCAAATAAGATTAAAGGGTCAGCCAAAGGAAGACGTGTTATTTAAGAAAAAAGTCAAATTTTCTTTCAGTTCCTGTTATAACTTGGCCCTTTTTATTGATATCTTTACATGGCTGATCCCTTCAAAAATGGCTATTGTACATGTTTTTGATCAAATTTAAATACCAGAATACCAGATGAAAAGTTTTAAAATATATTGTTTTATTGGTTGAAAATATATACTGCAAAAATATCATACAAAAATAACATATACATACCAATATACCATGCTTAACTTACTTTGACATGAAGAAAATGCTGCATTGTCAACTCATTTGGGAGTGAGGCTAAATATTACAATATACCAGAAACGGGAAGGGGACTAGAGATTGATTGATGCTATTATGTACAGTAAATAATTAAAGGGATGACATGACAAACAAATCATATTTATGGAGCTGGTTATACAGGATACCTTCTGTACTGTATAACACAGAGTACACATGTTATCATAAGATGATAATGAGGATCCTATATAATTTAAAAACACTGCCATATATCACTGAACCCATGAGTTTCTGTAGGTTTCTCAATAACACTTTTGAAGCACGCTGAGTTCTTTCATTTGCTAGCCATCCTCTGTAATTTCTGGTAGTCACTGTAAAATGTCAATCGCTACATAGGTCCTAACACCGGTAGCATGATGAAATACAAAGATTCTGACCTTGTACTAGGGCAGAGAAAACCAGTGATTAACATGGCACCAGGAAGGCCATTATCCAGCCAAGACACCCTGATCTGTCCAGATAAAGTGTGAGTGATGAGGTGTTGTGTCTCACTGTTCGACTGCTGCAAGAATACAAAGCTGAGTGTCCCATTTTACAAACATTTATAGGTGAACATGCTAACAACTGCTTGAACTTTGTGGTAACCCTAAATATTATTAACATTGAAATAATATCCTCCTCAAATAGTGTTATTTTCTGCTGAGTGTGGTTGTGGCTATGTATAAAGTAGGCAAGAAGAGTATTTGTACAATAATTCAAATTTTGGAATCATGTCTGGCAAATATTTGCATTTCAATATGGATAAATCCTTAAAGTAAAGAACATGATAACACTAATTCCATGTGAAGTCACAATATCTTTAGGCTTTGGATTGTTTCTGATATTGTTTACACTTACTACCTCTAATGCTAGTTACAGTTTAACCAACATTACAGTTTTGTGAACCAGCATGACCAGCTGAAAACCAGTGCGACCAGATGTGTCCAGTTTGAACCAATGCTGGTCATTGCTGTTGTTCCAGACAGGGAGTAACTCTGCTCATCTGAAAGAAATGAAATATACTGTATGCATATATAGAAGGATCGGAAAAGCATATAAAGATTAATGAACAATTAAGTACACATGAATAAAGACTGGCTTACAACCTCTAAAGTGGCACTGTACAATAAACTGTTAGTAAAAGTTCCTTGAAGGAATCAGAGAAAAAATAAAAACAGAATAACTCACTACATCTTGTACAATATAACCTCATGAAATCAAAGAACCTTCCTCCTACAGTCATGTTCTTGACCAAATTGCTTTTCTGTCAGACCTTTGCACAATCTTACTTTGGCTGATACATCCCAGCTGCACAATAATATATTCCATAAATACAGAAATAATGGTGAATTATTCGCTAGTGAGTATCTTGACACCCCCCCTTCCCCCCATAGGCTTCTATAATGAACTTTTCAAGCACAGACATGGCTGTTATGGGATTTATCTCTTGATTCATTTAAAAGTTTGTCAGAAAGACTTTATTTGTTAAGCATATATTAAGCACTGATTTTATACAAAGCCAAAGCTCTCAAAACTGCCGACAGCCGAGACCATTTGAAAGCTTAATATACATTCATACCAGTTCTTATAGCATTATTTTCCATCTTGAAAATGAAGCATACATTACAGTATTGAGTAAGAGAAACTAATGCAATAAGTAAATATATAGATATATATATATATATATATATATATATATATATATATATATATATAAATATAAGATATTTGATTTACCAAACCGCTATCATTGAAACTTTCATGTAACAAAGTTCTGGCAATATACCTTTAAAGTAAGTTTGTTTTGCAACAGAAAATGATATGTAAATAAATATAATATTTATAAACATCAATGGGTATATTTTAAAGCCTAGTATTTAATCAAGTCCTATTTTTGTAAAAGGAGAAAAACACTTGTTCATTTCATAAAACACATTCTAGCATTGATCTCTTTCAATTCTGTTTTTTTTTTTTGTGTGTGTTCAATATTGACTTAAACTGTGGCAAGATTTAGATCTACAGTGTCACATTTTCTTTATTATGAAGAGCAACCATTTCCTTAGTGAAGAGCATTCCAGTGTCCAGATTAGAGCCACCCCATAAGATTCCATACCTTCTCCATAATTTCAAGCACAGATGACCTCTCAGTGAATATACTGAGGAGGACTTTTAATTTTCATAATCAAAGTATATTGACAGTGTACATAAACTTGTAAAAAGAACTGAGGGCCTCTGTTCTAAGCTGGCATGCAATATCACAACGTTTTACAAAACAGAATGCTGTTGAGCAAACCCCTAAGCAGCCCCATTATTAAAACAGTGTCACATTACAGAGGCTTCTAC